>NW_024067125.1:0-148653 GCF_015039405.1 Cantharellus anzutake | reverse complement strand
GCACGGGAGGGAAAGAAGCCAGCGGGAGCGTGCCTCGAATGATGGCAAGGGTGTCATAGTACTGTTAGAGGAACTAAATAAAAAAATTGGAACCAGGGCTGTAAACACATGAAGCAATTCTGTCGACCGACAGCGGGCCGGATACCGGCTGGTCGCTCTTGCTGCTGCTGCCTCCGGTTCTTACGAATTGGGATCGACGCGAACGCACTGCTGTTCACACAGGGTTCTGCCATTCTGAGCAGCCGGAGGGACGTGCCTTCAACTTTGTTTGCACAAGTCCTCATGTTGTGAGTTTCCCCGTTCCGGCATTTTTAACAACTGCTCGATTCTGTTCCCAGAATCCATATCAATTTGTCTACCACAAGTATTGCTTCGCCAAGTCATCCAGACCACTTCCCACCACTGATGACACCCGCCTTTGGGTATGTACAAACAGAGGAGAGAGGGGACCGGATAGTTCGACAATATTTTCCTTGATGGCTGGGTTCGGGCCCTATTTAGAACGTTCACCCGATCTGCCACGCGGAGATCTTCGGCTTTCTTTGTCACTATTTGATGTTACAACTATTTTGAAAGAAAAACCTCATTATCGAAAAACAGCACGAAGTTGGCAGAGCACGACCTGTATCGTGTTCGCGCGCGTCGAAACGGCGTGCCTCGCTTGCCATCAGCGAGCGCAGCCGAGGAGCGAGTAATATAATGCTTCATGGAACCAAATGCTGACCGCAGAAGCTAACCCCGGCACCCAGGAATAAACAGTGAACGTGCGTGCTGCCGGCGGGTTATCTGTTGTCAAGGCTTTGCCAAAGTCAAAGTTGGCCAAGCTAAGTGGTGCTCGGATGGAGCAGTGCTACAGATCCGATGGATGTCAACGAGCCGTATGCGTTACAGTGTCGCCAAGATCATTGAGGTGGCTTCTCAGCTTTTTGGCTGAGTCCAGAGTCCAATTGAACTCTTTAGGTCATGTCATGACACTTGAAACTTCAAGTCAAACAAGCTCGCAGCAGCTTGTGGCGCTCCATGCGTGCGATTGCACAATGTTTGCTCCAGGCTAAAGGATATTCTCGAACCTCTAGATCCGATCAAGTTTGCTTTTACGAACGAGGTTTCGCGTCGCGGTGATAGTCAACACCTGGTTGAATTTGCTTCATACTCCCTTTCAGCGACGTCGGAGATTCACCGTTGCCGATCGTCGGTTGGACCGTGTGTTCAGCACCCTTGATCGGCCTATTGGCTGCCAAATTACGGCAGCAAAACTGTCGTTGTGCTGAGCCCATCTCATCTGCACCAATCTCACCCACACATCTGTGGCCTTCACTGTCCGTTCAGGTCCCTCCAACAGCCAAAGCACTCGCTGGAGGCATATTCACAACCTTTCTAGAGAAGGAAATGGAAAACACCGATCGCAACTGAATTTTGAAGCCGATCGCTGAATGCTTCAACCACCCGACTTCATCCGGAAGCTTGTCTATAATTGCTCAGCTATCCGCCAGCCACCAAACCTACTTGGAGGCTTACCTTGTTTTGCTTCCTGCTGATGGCCTGTGTCTCGAAGCACACGCTACGAACTGAAGCTGAGAGCCACACTTGTGTTGCCATCAAGCCCTCAGGCCGGTCTGGTGCTTCAACACTGTGCGGCGCTTGTTGTTATAATAGTCCTGCATAGTGAGCCTCAGCAGAGCGTGCGCGAACAGCATGGATTGTCTTTACCCAGGAATCGCGCGCGCAGCCATCGAAACGAGCTGAGTGTCTGGCTCCGCCTCCTTATCTTTCACTGCGCAGTAATTTAATCACAGCAATGCTCCAAAGGTGTTTCTCTGGGTCATCGTCCGCCGCCGTGGCGAAGAAGAATATGCTTCCTGCGGCAAGGAAAGACCTTTGGACAATTTCCGCGCCCTGTGTTGATGCCATGGTTGTTAGATGCATCTATGGTGATCGCCATACTAAATACAGGCTTGACTCCAGTTCCAGGCCCAGCTCGTACAGAGTCCAGGCCCTGGAATCCTTTCTTAACTAGGCTCCTTTAAAGCCACGGTTGTGTCGTTATGATTCACTCCGGCTTCTTAGTCTGCGCCAAACCCTCCAAACGGCTTATACCGTCCCAAAACGCCGTGTCAAACGCCTATTTCCAGCATTCAACCGCAGTATTCCGTGTCCCTGCGAATTTGGGACAAGTACAACCGGAGATCTGCGCAAAAGTTACCGTTCTGCCATTCACTCCCCTAGAATCTCACTTGATTTTCACCGCTTACCTGATCCAAGCAGGAAACTCCCCCAGTCATCAGGCCACCACTTTGGAAAGGGGCTGATCTCCGCCGTTCACTTTCTCTACCTAAATGTGCCTTATACATCGATTTCCACGTTTGGAATGTACGACGCCCGAGTTTGAATTGACACGCTGTTCCTTCAAGAGATCACCATGGTTCGCTTATCCAGCTTCCTTAGTCCCTGTGCCCTGAACAACAAAGGCCGCTTTGGCACGTAAGGGGCAGGTTCTATTGCGGATGGCTGCCCTCACACAATCAATTGGCAGTTGTCAAGTGCAAATCTGAAAAGCTGGGCTACGTGGCGTTGCCCTTTTCGTACAGCCACAAATGTGTTTTCAGCGAAACCGACTTCGGCTCGTCAACGCGAAACAAAATTCATTGGGTGATGATCACGTCGAAAACCGCTCACCGATTTAACGGTGGAGCAGCGAATCGGGATCAGTGCGCTGTTTATCGCGCTCGCATGGGGTGCACGCACGCGGACAGATGTTCTCGGCTGATTGCCTCACCTTGTCGGCCTCGCCTTATGAAACTGTCCGTCATTTCTGGCGCGTGCTTTGGCCACTCAGTTCTTTTTACCTAGGATTTAACATACTTAACAGGGACGCCTCCGTTGAAATGCTGTTCATCTCGGCATTCAAATAGATCTTGATGCAACCCCTTCTCTCACCAAGTTGGTTCCATCTTTGTCTTGTATGTACGTGGTTGTCATGGATCAGTCAACCTCTCATTTGTCCATTTGCGCCGCCGTAAACTCGGCTAATTTGATTCGCGAAATTACGCTGATTTTGACGGCACCGGTCTTTTTTTACGATGTTCGCACATGCGCCTGAGGTCATGCACGTCAGATCACTATAGTGATCGCTTCTGCATTGCTTTTATCGGGAATTGTTTCGCAAGCGGCTGCTTTCGTTCATAAAACTCGGCGATCCTGGACGGTCTCGCGCCCCAAGCTGCTGGTGATCGGCAGCGTGATGGCTTTTGGCGCAGAAAGGGGCTTCGAAGCTTTTGTCGTCGTCAACGTCTTATTTATCCTGCCATCAAATCATGCCTCAATACCGATCCAGCCGCAAAGAGTTTCGCTTTTGCCTATCTCCTCCATCAGTGTTCCCAGGGGACACGTTTCCTTGGGATGACATTTTTACAAGACGTAAACCTGATAGTGAAGAGGATGATTCTTCTCCTTGTTCTTCAACCGGGCCCTGGCCGATCTTGTTCGAAGCAGAAGATCCAAGAATGAATGAACGAACGCGCCTCGTATACGTGGGTGCCGATTCCAGTATTTGAACGGGTGGACGCCACAGGCGTGGAAATCTATGTTGTACATGCGGCCGTTCTATAGATGTGTGCTGGCCTGCACGAGCGCGCGAGTGGATCGGCCCGACAAAGCGAGGAAGCGGATGAAAGATATTAGCGCGTCAATGCTGGTGACTACATTTCAATGGATGAGATTCCCAGCCTCACAATGCGTGAATTATTGTATGGGTCAAGTTTGCCACCTAGAGGCTGAGAAGATCCAGAGTTTCATGGGGCTTTGTGGTCGCGTGCTGCGCATCTCAGAACGGATCGATCTCTTTCACTTTCTGGCTCATTGCTTCCCGATCCTTCATATGATATCGGATAAAATCGTTGCATATCGGGGGATATGAGAAGATAATCATGTCTTCCTGTGGTGATACGGTTAGGAGTATTGCTTACAGCCGTTTTCAAGAAAAAAACCGCATCTCGCTTTTGGCGGAGGTCGTTCATCTTGTCCAAAAAGCTGAAGCAATAGCGTGTCGGGAAGTGTTCCTTATTGGCACAGTTTTGTTGACGTTGGGCCTGATGTTGAACCGACAATTCGAATGTGAATGAGATCGTCCATGACGGGATCGATGGCCTCCTTTACGAACGACCAGCAACCGGGGTTGAGTACAGTACAAGCTAGCACCACCTCATCGCTCAAGACATGTTCGGGGGAAGGCGGGGTACGGAAAATGGGCCGGGTGAATGTTATGGCTCACGGCAGACACCAAAGCCGCGCTGAAAATGCCTCTATGGATAATCCTCCTGTGACCAGTCCTCGTGTCTCCATGGAGTATACTGCGATCATGGGAAAATGGTGACTCGGAACTTTCAGGGGTGCTGATTGGTGAGATTCGAGTCAGAATTTATAGCTAACAAGAAAAGGTATCGCGTTCATGCTCACTGTTCAGTAAAACCCAATTTACAAACGTGGCGCAGCTAAACAACACTTCCACAGACAAACCGCTCACCAGCAGCTGAGTTTTGTGGATGGCTCGGAGGGCTGGGGAAATCAGTGTCACGGGGAGTCATTGGTATATACACATACGACCTAGAACGCAGTAAATGCTTGTGATAAACGCAGCTGGGTACTGGCCATTGGGCATACCTTGTAAAGTTCCAGATAACTTGCCTATTCCTGCCAAAGAGCGGCTCCACTAACTTGGAACCCTTTTGCTTAGATCGGAAAGCCCCATCAAAAGGCTGCAATGTTCACTCTGCGCAAGCAAGACGATTTCACCCAAACTGAGATCAGAACTTATGATTGGTTTTCTTTATCAGGATAGAGAGATCTGATTTACGGGATCTTTTTCATGCGGATTTCCCGAACAGGAGATGGTTAACTCCATGGAGTCGGCGGTGCTCGGCCTGAGTCGATTTCACCTAGATGTAAGTAGGTCGACAGACAGCTTTTCATGGCGTAAGGATTGGCCGCCGACAATTTCCCTCAGCGATATTATCGACGACGGGTTCTCCTTTTCAACAGTGCTCTGATTCGGATGGATGTGTGCAAGTCAAATTTTCTCAAGCACCACGTTTTCATCGCATTTTGTGTCCTCTGGTTCGCTCTAGGCTAGTGTTGGATAGCAAGTCCATCAATTAACTCATATATACGCTTAAGTCAAACTTGGGAACGGATACTTATGTTGGGTAATGAATGGAAGGAGGATTAATCTTGCATGCGATCTGGTCTCGCGACACCAATAATTTGCTTCCGCTCCCATCAACAACCATCGGTCACGCGGTCTTTGGTCAGGGAAAACGGTACTAGTCATGCGATGAGTCCAAAACGACTCTTTTTCTGGTTTATTAGCAAGGTGAATATTGGCCTCATGTCCCTGTTTCTTTTTACTCACCACATTTTTGTTTGAATGAATGACTAAATCAAATGAACACGTTCGCTATCTGTGTTTCGGACTGTCAACGTGGATCTTACCTACGTTGGTGTGGATAACTTGTGGGCGCCGCTTTTGCTGTCGTATTAGGGCCTTATTCCCCTCACTGTTGGCGTGATCTTATGGACGCAATCAGCGGGATTCGCCTACTTCGGAGCCGCAGCGGTTGGTGCTGTTCTGGGGGCGAAGGGTCTAAAGCTGATTCTACGCCAACCGCGTCCCACCATCATTCAACCGCAACAACTGCGGGCGGAAGTCGATGATTCTACGGGGAAGGCACGGCCGCGTGTATTGGAGAGAGACTACGGGTAAGCCTCCGTTTCCCCCAAGCCTTTGGCAACGTTTGTGCCAATCTACCGAGCCAGGCGTCTTGATGGCCGGAGGAAATATTCCGGGGGATTTGATATCAGCTCCTTCAAAGCTGGACACCTTGCAGAAAGAATTCTGTAGGGGATTGGTCATCGCTTGCGGCTTTGTAAGCTGCTCTGTCAACGCTCCCTTGCTTAATCTTTCTGCGCATCGGAACTTAAAAGTCATGTTTGATGGCACTTACATCGCTTGTTAGCATGCCGTCAACACATTCTTCGGCTGTTGTGTGCATGGCGGTGTACATCACTCTCGCAGCTGCGCGACTGCCGCTCCATTCGTCTCTGGTGGTTATATCTGAGAGGCCGAGGGTGGAGTTCATGTTGCGTGTCGTCGGATCGCTGATGGTTGATGCCTGGGCTATGCTGATTGTGATGTCTCGAGTGTGGTTGGCTCAGCATACAGTGAATCAAGTAGCAGGTGGCGCCTTGTTTGGTGCCGTGTTCGGACTAGTTTCGTTTGGGGCATATGTAGGTGGGTTAAACAAGATTGGATGGGCACTGGAAGGATGGTGGATGGGTCGTGAGGTGGATTAGGTTGCAGGGCAAGTCTTAATATGTCACTGGCCCTTTGCATTATCGTGTGTCTCGCATCACATTCTCCAGAAGAATCAAAAGACTCAACGACGTGATGTCCCTTTCTGACCCCCCTGTGACCGTTGTGAAGGTCATAACATGAGCTCGGAGGGCTGACATTGCCTCTGTTATATATTTTTGTGGCCGTGAATAGCTCGGTGTGGAAAACTGAATAAGGGAATTGATGGTTGAATTGTTTCCCTTTTGGGTTGCTTTCAATTCGGTCTCTCCCTTGGTTATCCCTCATTCCATGTCGACTGCTCCTTGTGTTTTCACTTATTCACGTATCTCATGAACATGCCTTCCCCCATGGCGTCAAATAGCACACGATGGTTCTGGAAAACCTCGTCAAAATCAAGATCATCAGGCCAGAAGGAGACCAACTCCACCTCCAGAAAGAAGCCAAGCGTTTTCAGGGCATTCCGTTCAGGTTCCAGTGGCTCGAAACCAACTCGTTCTGCTATCGAGGCAACGTCCACTTCCTCAAGTTCAGAGCTTTCTGCCTCCTCAAGTTCAAGCTCATATGTCGCGCGACCTAAGCAACAAGCACGACCCTCTCCCACGATCAATATTGCCGCAACCTCACATTTAAGTCAAGCGGGGCGCTTGGTGCAAACACCGACAGCTTCGAATGATCCGTCTGCGCCCATAGGACCTGCCGCGTTGTTCAAAGCTTTTAAGATTAATGATGATGCATCTCCCAGTCGGACTTCATCCGGTATGCACGAGCCACATCAGCCTCGCTGGTTGTTTTAGTATCGTGAGGAAAGCGAGCCTGAGTGTCTTACTTAGAACGTCGTTTGCGAAGTCAGACTGTGGGGGGTCAGACCCTGGAGTCTCGTGCTGCAGATGCAAGAGCTCGCGACCTTGTTTCAAGGCCTTCGCAACTGAAGCCTTCTACGTTATTACCTCAGCCCGTTGATGGGTACGCCGCGTTTCGATTGATCTGTCAGTTCCGTAATCTGATTTGCCCTTGTTACTGTCCGAATCCATTAGTGCACGCGCTCGGATACTTAGTATCTCCACCAAAGGTACGCGCGCATGTCTGCACACGATCTGTAGGGAGCTTTCTGATCACACTTTTACCTTTGCACCAGCTCCAACACCCACAAGCCTCTCGTTCACGACACCACCAAGCATTGTTACTCCGCCACGGAGCTTGTCTACTAGACCTCTCCCTGCATCTGCGGAGCCCCTTGTACAGGGTCCCCTCGTGAACTCCACTCACACGCGACAACTTTCAACTATATCTGCTGCTTCTTCTCTAGATGATAATATTGTACGCCGTTCACGGTTGGCACAGGGGGAATCCCACGCAGGGCCATTGATGGATGAGACCGTTCCATTCAAGCCAATGAGTCCTGATGCACGAGCATCGGCACTCTCATTTGGTTCCGGATTCTCCGCTGGTGATGAAGAATTGCGGCGAAAGCCCCATGCCGGGAATACAGCTCCTCTGACCATGGACATGGAAGATACTAAGGCACTTCACGTGGAACACTCCAATCCTCTCCCGAGGTCTTCGACTCCTTCAATGTCTTTATTGAGTATAGATTCACACATAATGACCAGTGATTCTGCTGAACGTACACCCCCTCAACCAACTATCCACCCGATCAAACATGCGTTGAAGCTATCGCCGCTCTCCATCTTAGTTCCGTCGCGGTCCAAGAGCATCAAGAAAACGCCACCATCGTCTTCCCCCTCCCCTTTACATTCGAGTTCCAATAATCCTATCATAAATGGCGCGTCCTTGAGACTCAAAAAACAGCGTTCGTTTGCTCCTTCAACACCCACCAATTACATACTCGATGTGGAACGTCCGACGTTAAGACATTATTCCTCCGTGGAAGGGAGTCCCTCTTCTCGAGAGAAAAAAGCTGCTAGCATCAAGCACCTTAGCTCTGACGTTACAACCATCAATTCTACCCAGCGTGATCTTGTTAGTCTTGCCTCGCCCAGGGTAAGCGTCAATGGGTTCCGAGATGGACCTGCATCTTCGCCGTCAAGCTCCAGACCGTTGTCGCCTTCTTCGGTAACTCCTAATGAAGTTGACAGCCTACCGATTAGTACAATGGATGCACCACTGGATAACAAGCTTCGACGGATGCCCTCAATTGATGCTGTCGCGGCCTCAGTGGTGGCATCATCGACAAAAATGCCGACTGCAGAATCGTCTTTATCTCTTACGGCCGAGTTGAACGCCATCAAATCTAGGGGGAGGGAAGAGGACGAAGACCTAAGACATGACATGCATATTGTGTCCCCACGCGAGGTTGCTCTGCTACTGGAGCTAGACCCAGAACCTAGACCTGATCAGCTCAAGAAGGGGGGGCATGGAAAGAGGAGGCTCAGGAACGCAGGTGTTGGGAACAACACCAGTTTCGACGCGAACTCCTCTCGGGCACACAAACGAAGTATGATGGACGTGAATTTGACGCCCCCGAGGAAGAGCGGCGCAAATAATTCATCGTTGCCTCGCAGCCCACTTGAATCACCGGTTGGATCACCAGTGCGGGCCTTTGGCCCCTCGTTTGTTCGAGCTTCAATTTGTCTGACACCTAATTCTCGGACTCCGCTCAGCCCAAGTTCGTCAAACTGCCCGTTCTTACTGCCTCGTCCCTCTACGGCTGGAACAGTTACGGGGCTGGCATCATTTGGAGGAGTCACGACGTTGATTGAAAGCGGAGGCAGCGGAGGGACATTGAACACTGTCACGAAGAGCTTACCACCTCCACCTCGATCGAGGATTCCCAGAGCGTCAACTTCTCAGGGACCGGTGTTAAGGTTTGGTGGAATCGAAGTTAATCCCAACGCGACCACCCAGAAAGACGCTCTGGTGATCACGAGTATGCCTGGTGCACTACCAGCGCCTACTGTCGTAGAGATGAGTATTCCCTCTATGTCATCGGCTCTCGATCGTCAAATTCCGCCCTCCGACCATGCTCGTGGGCGCTCAGCAACATTCTCAGCAGTCATTGATACTAGCTCATCGACATCTATCCCCGGATCTACCATCCCTCTTTCACACACGAGATCAATCAATGCCATTCGACCTCGCGCCATGACCTCGTCAACACTTTCTCAGACTACTCCCAGTACTATCGTCGTTGCTCCCCCCTCTGACGTTTCGTCGTTCTCCAAGCGATCTGCTGCTGTCAGTTCGCCCCAACCACCCCAACATCAACCATTCTCAATATCACACACAGCCATCCCTTCTGGCGGAAAAGCAATTGCGTCAATGCTTCAGAAACCTCGCTCCATATTAAAACGACCTTCGTTCCTCGATATTGACTCTGAATCGGAGGAAGAGGTGAACTTTCTGGATATGACTGAAGACAGTGAAAGCAGGTCGTTGTCTGATGAAGAGCCAGCCGGGACCTAGGGTTGCCAGATCTAATTGATATCTAACTTAATTCACCTGCACTTCGTTATGACGGCGAGATTTAGGCCAGCGGATCTAGGTTGCGTATTCAAGTCCTTTGGGCTCCCTTTGCATTCTGTTTTTTCTCGTGCTTGGCTTGTTTATGTCTTTGTTTATGCTTTTTTTGACTTTTTCGTGTGGTTGTGGCATCTTGATTGAACTTTATTGGCATGTAGTCTTTTGACAACTCACGGGAGAACTTTGTACTACCTAGCCCTTGCATTCCCGCATTACATATTAGCCCCTCACCAATATTCCATCCCTGCATCTTCATCTGTACTTTGACCGTCCCCTGACTACATCTTGATTTTCACCTAAAGTGTTCTGCCTACCTCCACTTCTGCATAGAATATCGCCACAAACTCATGCTCACTTTACCCTTCCGGCTCAACATAATCAAAGTACTAATCCTCACTACTTCCACTGCTACCGGTGATCCTAATATTATCTATCGTTTTGCAGTGGTCGATCAAATGTCCATGAAGTGAGGGACTCGGCAAAACAATTGCAATTAGATGGGTGGGTTAAAGTGCGCTATGAGACAATCAAACGGGGAATATTAATGATGGGTGGGAAGAATGTGTACAAGCAGTTGCTAGTTGGATTGCGGTGAACGGCTGAATGGGATGCAATCGAAGGCACGACAAAAACAAGTAGGTGAACCCAGTCAGGCCGATGCAAAGTGGAATGCGCGTACAAAGAAGCGTTAGCAGTCCAAGGAATAACGATAATTCAAAATAACATCAAGTCGGAAATTCTATATGAGAACGGGCTTGTATGGGTTCACAAATCTTCAGGTAGAGTGTCGCCTACGAGGCCGGATCAGGAACGATCGGTAAACCGTGGATACTCAGTAAAGACATTACCTGTTACCGGACCGGCTTTCTTTTTGTGGGACCGGCCTTTAGCCTTCTTCTTCGACTGTGGAATGACCGCGGCTGCCAAGGATCGCGGAGTTGCGATCCCCGAAGGGACGTCTTCGTTGACATCAACATCAAGCGCCGTCCGCATTGATGGTTGCTGTGCAAAGAAGTCGTCTCCTTCATCATGCCACATTCGGATGGCTGCATCGTTGTGAGAAATAACTGCGACCGATTGTCCTTCAGCAGATCGTTCGTTGACAGCAGCCAACTCGTCGTCATTGAGAAGAAGGCTTGCGATATCATTCGTCCTTGCTCCATCAAACCCTTTGGCACCCACAACAATGTCTTGCACCTGATCGTGTGGAATGAATAATAATATGAGTCTGAAGTTGTGTTAACACTTACATCTTTCTTTACACGTGCGAGCTGCACGATACGCTCATCGATTGTACCCTTCGTTATTAGGCGATACACAGTGACCTGGCGAGTTTGACCAAGCCGATGTGCTCGATCCATCGCCTGCGAGTCGTTCGATGGGTTCCAATCATGATCATAGAATATGACTGTGTCGGCAGCAGTTAAATTGATCCCAAGCCCCCCGGCGCGCGTGCTCAAAAGGAAACAGAAAATATCGGACCTAATAGCCATGTCAAGCTCAATAGAAATTAGAAATATCCGAGATAAAACGCACTGAGTTTGCCAATCTTGAACCATATCCCGTCTGTCTTCAAGCTTCGACGAGCCATCAAGACGGAGATACTTGTACTTGCGGAATGTCATATATTCCTCCATGAGATCGATCATACGCGTCATTTGGAAGTAAATAAGACACCGATGACCCCCGACTTTGAGCTCCGCCAGTAAAGCGTCGAGACGTGCAAGTTTGGCGGAATCAGTTACAAGGCTCTTAGGTTCCGGAATGACGATGGGACTTTTGGGAAGTTGGTCTCGTGCCGAGGATGCGATTAATCCCCGAGGGCTGATCCCGGGCAAGAGGTCTTGCATTGTTTCATAGGCAGGAAGTGATTCGACAATCGAAGGGGGAAGACCATATAGCGCCCGGTTTTCTGATGCATTTCCTTCGAACCATCGATTCTGCCACTCCACGAAGGATCTGTTCGATATATCGAGCCGTACTGCAGGAGCAACGACTTTGGAAGTATGATATTTCGAGATATCACTGCGTGAGAGACATGACGATTCCCAATAATCAATGGCAATGTTCATGAGCGATGGTAATCCCGGAGTCGAGTCAAGAAATCGGGAGACAAATGTCGACGCGACATGACCAAGAGGCAAGAGAGAATTAGCCGCAAACTCGTCATCGCTGCAAAGGATTCAGTTCAACAGGACCCCCGCATTGAAGAAACGTGCGCACTATAAGAGAGGCCCGTCATCACGGTACCGGACTCGGGTCGCAGATGTGCATGCTGCTCGACACATCAAAGAAGCTCTATAGAAAGAATGTGTCTCGCCAGGAGATAGACGAAGAAGTCGAAGGAATGAAAGCCCAGAATCTAAGGAGAGTAAGCATTTGAAACAGAGTGTGGTCGGCGGACTTACTAGCTGAATCTGCTAAGAAGTCGGTTCGCCAGATGTTGATAAGGGATTGCACTCGGTTCGTGTCGTAGCAGATAGATCCTTCGCCAGGGATACCATGAATTAGTCCATCTTCGTAAAAAATACGGGGGAGTGATAGAGAGATGGGGCTTTTTGCGATATTAGGATAAAATAGCAGGTCCTTTTCTCGCAATAAGCTGACAGTCTTGGGAAAGTCACAGAAGGCGTATGGAGCCGTGACATCGGCTCTCTCGAATAAGTCCGGATGGTTGCAAACCTAAGTTACAGCATTAGTTCCCAGTGCATTTCGAACAGGAGTGACTAACTTTTCGGAACTGCATGACGAGATTCATGAGTGAGCGAGCACTGTCTGCATCCCCATGCTTTGCAGCTTTAACCAGCAGTTCCTGAACCGACACGTTCGCGCGAAGACCACGGTACAAGGCCCGTTGACGGAAGCTCAAGTCGCAGTATAGGTCAATCTCGATCTGATGCTTGACGTCAGTACCTCGACTTCGGGCGGAACCGCAAACAAAAGTTACCTTGTCTCCAAGCTCATTCTGGACATGCTTCTTCACGCGCCGGAGCATAAAAGGCTTCAGTATCATATGAAGACGACGAAGTTGATGCTCGTTAAGATTACTCTCGCCCTTGTTTTCAGCGTGACTCTCAATATCCTTAGAGAACCACTCGTTGAATTCATCATGAGAATCGAACAGAGTCGGCATGATGAAGTGGAGTAACGCCCAAAGTTCTGGTAATAAGTGCGCGAGCACCGTCAGCAATGGTCAAGGATAACTCTGACTAAGCATACCATGCATCGAGTTTTGGATGGGTGTTCCGGTGAGTAACAGCCGGTTCCGACAAGGGAATCCCAACAGTGTCTTCCAGCGCGCGCTCGCAGAACTCTTGATGGCCTGCGCTTCATCCAGAATCATGTACTGCCAATTGACCTTCTGGAAGTACTGCGCATCCTGAACGACCATCTGATAACTCGTGATTAACACATTGAACGGTGCATCCTCATTATAACTGATCTCTTTCTTGCTCCAGAACTTGCGCAGGAGCGCACGCTCTTTCGGGTTCCCCCAATACGGAAGTGCTTTTACCTTCGGTACAAAACGTTCAAGTTCTTGTTGCCAGTTGAAAAGAGTGGATGCTGGAGCGATGACCAGGAAAGGGCCCCAAATGTCATGTTTCTCGATTAAATACGCAAGTAGGGAGATCGATTGCACAGTCTGCGAGAGGAGTATTCAAGCCTTGTCGATTAAGCATCATTCAACACAGTGCTCACCTTTCCGAGACCCATCTCATCAGCGAGAATGCCATTAATGCCTTGCTCGTATAGAGTTGCCAGCCAATTGAGACCTTTGAGCTGATAGTCTTTGAGCGGAATGGTAAGCATCTTCGGTTGCTGAATTTCCAGATTCTCCATTGAAAGGGGATTCGTGAAGTTGAGCTCATCGGAGTCAACTGATTGTCGGTGGGTCAGCACAAAATATGAAAGCGATATGACAACATACGATCAACAAGAGGCTTGTGAGTACCAGGCTCAGGTGTAGTACCAGAAGTTGTATCTCGAAAAGGGGTTTCGTTTTTCTGTCGATCCTTGGCTGCTTCCTTATCGAATGCCTTGGCACGCAGCAGAGCCTGTGCGACCTGCTCTTGGGCTTTCCTCGCCGCATGAAGGGTAAGGGTTTCTTTATCGTCTGTTCAGAGAGAAGAAGTCATGATGAGTAACGGCGAACAACGATCAACAACACAACTAATATACCTCTGTCAAAATCCAGTGCAGCAAGGGGCGTGGAACTATCGTGAGTCGAAATGTCAATGGAATGCTTGGAGGTGCCCATTAAACCAGTCTTTTGGGAACCCGCTTCCAGTTCCGAGGCTACCAAGCAGTCAGCGGACGTAAGTTCCCCGAAATCCGTAGGACCCCGAAGGCCAATCTTACTTTTTAGCTTGTTCCCCACAAAGTGACTGTAAAGCTCCGTCTGAGTGATCAAGAACTCAAGCTTCCTGGCTTGTCTTGCCGCCTCTCTTTTCTCTTCCTCAGCTTTGGCCTTCTCCAGCGCTTCTTTCTCTGCCTTCTTACGATTGACGCCCTCTTCACGATCATTCTTCTTCCAGAAAAGGAGCATCTCTCGTGTGAGACGGCGTGCTCTCGTTTGAATATCTTTGGTACTTTTGCTCGAGCGAGTTCCAACTCGCTTGGTCTGCGCGACAATGAGTCCAGAGAGTTTCTTATGATGAGAGATCTTGTGTGAGTAGCCTTGCGAGTGGAATCGATATACCTAACAGGATACAGATGAGCATGACAGCGAGGGCGATAACGCAGAAGACAAACTTTTGGGATGTCCTTTCGGGCAATGTTCAACCAAACCTTCCTCTGTGCGTCTTCCAATGCGACAAGTCTCCGAGCAAGCACAAGATGATCAGCCTTCTTCCCTTTTTTCGGCTCGGGTATCTGCTCGTCAAGATGATAAAAGCCACTCGAAAGGGTTCTTGATCCAACGGACGCATCAACGGAGGCATCGTCCACGGCATCTGCGCCAACTTCGGCAAAGGGCTCATCGTCCGCTAATGCCCGCTTCTTGCGAGACGCGCGCTTGCGCTTGGCAGGGGCTTGGGGCGTCTGAACACCATTCGAGTAAGGTGGCGACGAACCGCGCACCGAAGATGGGAGGTCGTCCACAGACCTTTCTAGTTCGAGGGCCACGTCATCTATGCTATCTTCAAAACTAGGAGTAGGTAAGGGGACGTTCAGCTTCTTGCGTTTGGTAGGTGGACGTTTGACTTGTGAGTCGAATTCATCCTCTAGTGCGTCCAGTGCAGCATCTGCGGCAGGTTCTACGAAGATGTCGGGAAGGGGTGACTTGGTGTCATGTGCGGCTAGTCGACTATCGCGCTTGCGCTTGGTAGGCACGGATTTCCTGGGTCGAGGTTTACGGGTCGTCGTGTCGGCGAGATCTTCAAGTTCGCGTGCTACGTCGTCAGCGGTATCGCCGATGCTTGGCTGCTTCACGCAAGGCTTCTGATCCTGCGAAGCAGAGTCGTCTTCCATCGACGATGGTGGTTCGGTGGCAGCGGGTTTTGGTGGTATCGGCCTCTCCCGCTCCTGTATAACATGTAGGCGGGAGTTGCAGGACTGCAGGGCATGCTTGATTACTTCTTGGTTACGCTCCTATGAAACAATGCATTAAGAACAGAAAATGAAGGACTCGTTTGAGAAGTGAGACTCACCAGAGACTTTGATTCAAACCAAGCCTCGATTTCCCGTGTTCGCACACGCTGCTCGAGGAAATATCTACCAAGCTCATCCGTCCAGAGTTCCTCGCAATCTTCAAGATCAGATGAGGCCAGCCTCAGACGCTGATCCTGCCTCCGATCTTCTGATTCATCCTGTGGCACCATATCCGGTGTTGACGAGTCTCGCGCGTACCGCTTGCTCTGCTTTGCAGACCGTGTAGGCTGAGCCTAATATACAAGTTGAAGTATGTTGTCAGTAAACATGACGCAGTTGAAATATATGGAATAGGGACGGACGCGTTTTTCCATGGATTGCTCTCCCCGTTTACGTTTCTTATGCTCACTTGGAGGCTTTGCAGAGGATTGAGAAGATGGTAACACTTGACCAGCCGGAGTTGGTCCTGACAGGGGTGGAGGGTGAGGTAAACTATCATGGTCTAATGGATATGAAGTATCATGATGAGGTGGACGTGAAGTATTTTGTTCTGGTTGTGAACTCCATACGTCGGAGGCGTATGCATCCCAAGATTGCGAAGGCCAAGGCTCAGAGGGATAGCCAGAATGTTGAGGATAATATGTTGTAAAGGACGGCGATCCGCCGTGAGAAGGTGAATGGTGATGATGTTCGTGGGTTTGAAGTTGCCCAGCTGTTGCCGAGGACGGAGGTTCTAATGAAGAGGCATGTACAGAATGCATTTGCATTTCCATAAGCGCCGGGTCAATAGCCATGTCGGAGACATAGGCTGAGGAGGAAGTTGGGGGAGACTTTGGACCAGAATCATTGAGAATTCGACGTAGCGACATTATTTCAACCGTCTTTGCTCTGGCGTTGAGTCTCGATGTCGGGACAGTGAGCGAACTCCAACCGTCGAGGACGGCGAAGACAACAACGACGATGTTGGGTGCGTTTGACGCAGAGCGGACGGGAAAGGACGTCGTTCGCTGGCAAAGAGGCGAAACCCAAAGCTCTGTTCAAATGTGATTCCCCCCTTTGATTATTTTTTTTCATCCTAGTGTATTGCCATAAGCTAAGTCACAGTTCACGGCAACGACCTGGAAAACATCTCAAAGTCTTTAATTCCTAACGCTCCCATCCCATAGCTGTATTCTCTATCCATGCCTGAACCTAAACTCGCTGGCATCGAGAGACGCCGGGATACTGAGTGGTGCTGAGATACTTTGAAATTTTCCACACCCCAAATGCGGACATCACCACTTTTTATGATTTGAGGAACCTCCCGGCGTCCTGTGCTGCGTGGGAACTTCCCATCTAGTACTTCTCACATCTATCGTTACGCCGCAACTCGGGGATTGGCGGTCTAACCTGAAAATTGCCAGAAATAATGCATGGCCATGCTTTCTGCTCGACACGTTTCTGTCATGATGTGCAACCCGCGATCAAGTGCATATGTAGGTATCCATTGCAACAACATCACAGTCCATCAGGTTTAGCGCATTTACGTCTCTCAATTTGGCCGGTGCGAGGACATCTCATCTCTTGCCATGAGACAGGTTCCATCGTGGCACCTTGAACATAATAATGTATTCAATGAGCAGTTTTTCTAATCCCTGTTTATCAACTCACCAGCTTCACTGGTTGCAAAAATTACTCCGAGATCATTTCTTGCTGTTGTCAAGTAGTAGCTCTTCGCGTCTCCCAACGATATCTAGAACCCCTATTCAAATCATTTGCTTCTCCGAAACCTGGTCTGTGTACTGACAACAATGCCGCGAATGACGTCTCCTCCTCTGAAGCAGTCCATTATTTTTACTTTGTCTTTCTCCGTGGCTCGCACGTCCTGCACGCGTATAACACCTAGGGATTTACCCCCTTCAGAATTGGACTAAAAAACTCCTTGACCCAGCCTTGATGATCATCACCTGTGAACTCCTCTCCAGCAGGAAGTGGGACGCCATCCACCACAGAAATGGCGACAGTCGCTTGGGCCGGCGACAATCGGATAACGGTTCCTAACACTACCGAAGTCGGGTTGGGAGGACTAGGTCTGGTTCGTGGAAGCGAAATAGACACATTCTTGAGAAAACCACATCCCCGAAAGCGTCAGTTACGTAGAGGAACCAAGTCAGATTTGTGGCACAAATGTTTCGAGATAGCCATTGAAGTGTACTCCGCCGGTTTTTTCAATCTCACCCACGACAGAGGATCGAGGGATTCCATCTCTTTCATAAGTGCCTCCGCCATACTGTAATGTTGCGCCATGGCCTGGGTTAGGAAGCGGCTGTCCAGGGAGAAGGAGAGACATTTGTTTGGGCGAGGTGTGACTGTGACAGGTACCTGTGTGACTTACATTACTTAAATGGCAATAAAGTAACATATGTACATAGTCTGAATCTTAATGAGGATATGTAAGGCTGCGCTTTGCAACCATGACAAAGCCGTGCCACTCTTTTCGATCTCTTACGTGTATATTTTCCCTCCGCCTCCTCCTCACCTTGCTCTCCCTAGGCTCAAAGATTTTGGTTTTGAAATGTTAACTTTGGCGCAGGCCGCTTTTGTGTACTCTTGTGTAACTTCGATTCTTTTACCCTTAACTGCGGCTAGATCAATCCGTGGCACATCCGTCTGCAACGGGTATGCTGAAGTAAGCCGTCCTCCAACCCATCATAGAGCCACATGGTTGATGTCCCATCCCTGAACAGCTCTGTAGTCGAACTTTCGGTAATGTTTCATACGTTGGGGCGCATGATTCTTACGCTGTGGCTCCCGGAAGTAGTATGTTCCTTCTCCCTCTATCCTGACGCTTCTGATCCATCCACAAGTTTCCGCAAATCAGGATTACAATGTCACAACTCAGTTAAATGATGGCATCCGAATGTTGCAAGTTCAGGTTCACGATTCAAAGGGCGTACCACACCTGTGCCACACAAGCTGCGTGAGTAAATCAGCCCTTACGCCTTCAGGGAGCCCTCGCTGAAATATGAATACCGGCAGTCGCTACTAGATGCTGGTCCATTTGTCAATTATTTGACCGCTGTCAAGGAATGGGTGGAAGCAAACCCAACAGAAGTTATTTCGATCCTTATTGTCAACTCAGACAGTATAGCTCCCACTATTTACGACCAAATTTACAAAGCCGCGGGTCTTAATGTATATTCCTACTCCCCACCCTCGGCTACCATTGATGGATCTCAATGGCCTACCCTTGGAACCCTAATCGTTGGTATATCCATCCATCTGCGGCATAAGGCCCTGACAGCAAGTTTAGGATCAGAAAAAGACGGTCCTTACGTTCATGGACTATCACGCCGATTTTACAAATGTAGCCTACATAATTGATGGTATGTCCTCATATTCTACCAACCAGGAGCCGACCCTAAGATGCCACTTTGGCGACAATTGAAAAAAAAAAAGAATTCTCTAATATCTGGGAGACCGCCTACGACGTGACGGACCAGACATTCAATTGCGCCGTCAATCGCACTGGTGAAGCGGGAAATAAGATGGTCAGTCCAACGCATTCAATTATACCCATTAAAATATCCCTGATGCTTGATCGGAACGATCACTGATGTTGCGTGAACGAATCCCGCGCTCCCTACGCATGCGCAGTACCTGATTAACCACTTTTTAGACAAAGAAGAGACCTTGTTCGGAATCACATTTCCGGTGCCAGACACCTCAAAGCTGAACGAAACAAACGCCGTGAGCGGGCCGGGCTCTTTGGGATTACAAGCCGAAGAGTGTGGCGCCCAGTATCAGAAATACCCCACATTCATGCTTGTCGATGTGAGTGATGAGCGTTAGTTTTGCGCGAGTATTCCCGGAGTGTGGACAAGTGACTCATGCGACTGCTTCCGTCCTATGCAGTTCTATGAATATGGTGGTGGATCTGTATTTCAAGTTGCAGCTCAGCTCAACGGAGTTACATATTCTTCACCCACCCCATTACCCACTCCATTACTCACTACTACATCAATCGCGGGACAATCCCAGCCCCCCAACCCCAACGGATCCGTTGCTCGGGTATACTCAGATCCAATTATCCGATTTGGGGCGCTGGTAGCTGGCGTAGTTGCTGGAGTAATGCTTGTTATCCAATAACCTCTACATTTCACTGCGACATGGACACCTGCTTGTCTTCTTTTCACATGCTGAAGAATTGTATTCCACATCCGTTATACATCACATCAATTTTTCTAGAGCCTCGATGCGTGAATATCGTTATGTGGGACGCCCCGGGTGCGGCTATCTCCCAGCTTGATACGGAGCAGCAGGTGAGGATTATTGGTTTCCCGGTGAATTTCCGGGTCAATGCTCCTCGAATGGTTTTTTTTTTTACCACGAATGAAGGGGTCTGCGTTGTTGCGACCAAAAACACATGTATTGCGCGATGAGATTTCTATGGTGGGGTCATGTTGAAGCCCTTGATCCGTGCACACAATTGATGCAGATTCCCACGGGCGTTCAGCAACCTGGTGGGCCACAAATAACAAAGTACTTAGTATGCGACAGGAACAAAATCAGAAATTGACTCTTATAGATGGAAAGATGGAAAGATGACAAGTGCCGTTGGGTGCCGGGTAATTCCTTGTTGTACCATATGGGAGCCGTGATCGGGCTGCTTCCACTAGTTGTCGGTTGGTTATTTCTGATCAATCACACCCTCTAACCTGTCTCATTCCCATTCGCTTTGGCACTTTATTTCCTCGCCACACATGGCTAGGGTCGTCAAACTGCGCTTTTCATCATGATGAACCTGGCTTCCACTTTATTATGAATTTGAGGAGGCGTTCCGGGATCGGGCCATATATGTCAACATCCAGCGCCTGATCCTTAAGTTTACACGTAGCATGGCGTCTGAACCCTTTGTCTGCCCTCGTGCTTCTGAATTTTGACCATTTTTTCTTTCTGGGGGCATGTTGGTCCCTGCCATTTTCAATATTTTGCTTGAGAAGCCCTGCTGACCTTCCAGAGGTATAAAGACTCGTCGTTCTCTCCCCTTCCTTCTTTCCATCCTCAACCCACTTCATCCTTTCGTCCTGAGTGTCTCGGACCATCAAGCATCTACTCGCCTTGACTATGCCTGTTCGGATACTAGAATCGACTTCGAAACGTGCCTACGTCCATCTTTTAACGGATGGAAAGTACCTGCCAGGGGTTCTCGTCATGCACAAGTCTCACCTTGATACCAAGAGTCGGTATTCCTTTGTGGTGATGTTGACGCCAGGTGTGGACCAGAGTGTGCGGACCGCACTTCAAAGTCGTGGCATTATTGTGAAGGATATAGAATACTTGCGACCCCCGGCATCGAAGCACCAGCTTAACGATTATGATAAGAGGTTCTCCGAGACGTGGGCAAAGCTAAGGTTCGTCGGATTTGTGTTGTACATTCTTCTGCCCTGGATACCGACGGTTGGAATTTCGAAACGATGGTTGGGAAACAGGGTTTTTGAACTCGTTGAATACGAGGTGAGCTTTAGCGGCTTTATTCACTCACGCTTTCCAAAGTCGGAAAATGTTGACACTCTATCTGGCGTTTTCTATTGTAATTGCATTCCAAAAGCGCGTTATTCTACGTGACATAGATATGCTTCTGCTCAAGAACATGGATGATTTGTTCGACTTGTCGATACCCCATGATCATATAGCCGCCACTCACGCGTGTTCGTGTAACCTGATGAAGTTTAGACATTACCCTAGTGACTGGTGAGCCCACTTTCCACTTTTGCTTTGAGGCCTTTCATTATGTTGTCAAATTCATGATTGTCCATTCCGCTCTTGTACGTGATAGGGTTCCCGCGAATTGCCCTTACACACCCCTTACCTGGCCATCGTGTCTAGACCGGGCGACGGCCGTGACTAAAAATTCCCCCCGATGCCACCATCTTCTGAATGGAGGTCTCGTCCTACTCCATCCCTCTCTTGAGATGGCACGCCACATCCAAAATGCCCTATACACTTCCCCTCACATCAGGAAATACCGTTTCCCAGATCAGGACCTTCTTGCGGATGTCTTCAAAAACAAATGGGTGCCCCTTCCTTACATCTACAACGCAATGAAGCACATGCGCATCGCACACAAGGACATTTGGCGAGACGCGGATATCAAATGCCTGCACTATGTCATGGATAAGCCATGGCAGTATCGTCCCCTCCCCCCATCTGCTACCTCGGGAGTTCAACGGGAAACTCAGTTATCGACGACCCTCGCATCCTGCAAGGCGGGTGGCTCGCTGCTGGAGGGAGCCGCCATGAGGAGGATACAACAAGAATTCGACGAACTCGTTCATCACTGGTGGGCTGCTTTCGACGAGCTGGAACTGGAAATGTCCGGAAGTGAGCATTGGGATGTTATCGAAGAAAATGTGAACCGTCACCCAGTCTCTGTCTTCAACGCCAATTGAGGAACCCCATCCCCATTTCCCCAAATGGATATTTGATTTTGATGTCTTTCCCTTTTCCCGCTGCTTTCTCCTCTTGTCTTGTTCCGGGCAGTCCAAGTGCAACCTTTCATTCAAATTGTCCCCGCGCCACCTCCGCCTCCGCTTTCGGCATTCCGCCTTCATCAAAATTCGGGCTCGGCTACGGCCGACATTTCGCATCTTGCCTGACAATTTTGTAAATTGTCGCCGATCATAGATTTCCATTCCTTCTTGCAATTATTTAAGTAGTTGTCTTCCTCTGCACCGCGTGGCACTGCCCCCTACAAACCCTGCTTGTGTTCATCCGCGTTTGCTCATTTATAGATGATAGACATGGGGTGCCTTAGCAAAATGTGTACATACAATCAGTCCACATAATTCAGTCTTGCCTTCACCTGGTAAATGCCAATTGGTTGTGCAACGGAGTTAGCCGAATTCATTCCTGGACTGACGCAGGAACGTGGTGAGTCAGGACGTTTGATCCATGACCACGACGGATCGAACAAAACAGGAGCTCAATTATATAACGGAATTGGGAATGGTGAACAAAAGGGGTTATTTACGCAATAAACTCCCAATGAACTCCCCGAGAAATAACAAAGAGGAAAGTTCCGGGTCGCGGCAACGAAAGGAATCCTCACAAAACCCTTTTTCTCTTATCACACACGCTGTGTCTGCTTCTCATCTGGTCTAGAACTTGTAGCGTACTTGGAATACCTGCGTATCCCGGCACCATAAAGGGAAGGGGTACCATGGCCAATCCAATACAAACCCACTGCGCGAAGATTTGTTGTTAGTTATAGATCAAATAGATCAAGACATCTCGACGACGCCCGTCTGCAAACGCCATCAACGGAGCGGCAATGCGATATAACCCACAAAGCATACATCCCCAGGGGATAGGGAACCCTGAAGGGCCGATTTTTTTTTTTTTTGCAAATTGATGAACATTGGCCTGGAAAACACGATGGGGAAGAGTGGAGATAAGATGAAGGGTTCGGCGGGGCTGGGCAGAAGTGCACTGGATGAGCGAAATTAGCATACATGGAAAAGTTCCACTCAGACAGGAACAGAACGACTCCCTGTAAGTACCGAGGCGGGGTACGCATCTATATGACCTAGGGAAGTGGTACTTTATACTTACCAGGAAATTGAGCACCGAGTAAAACAGAAGAAATGCTCCAACGGCGAAGAACGACGACATAATTATGGGGATGATCTAATGAATGCTGGAGGTTGATGTCCAGCCAAATGAAAACTATATGTACATAGTTCATTATGGATCGAAACGTGGCCGGTTAGTCAATATCGGATGTTGGTATGGCCACAGCTCCGTTGAATACGTACCAAGCATATGGGAATAGCTCCAACCATACCAGGTGGGAGGCGATCCTCAGAATCAATCATTCCATGCTTTCTGTCGAACAATGCCGTTTTGAGGCAAATAGCGAAGGAGGAATAAGTTATGATGGCGCCAACTTCATGAAGAAGA
Organism: Cantharellus anzutake; assembly: GCF_015039405.1. Classification (NCBI taxonomy): domain Eukaryota; kingdom Fungi; phylum Basidiomycota; class Agaricomycetes; order Cantharellales; family Hydnaceae; genus Cantharellus; species Cantharellus anzutake. Next base: position 125,294 of record NW_024067125.1, on the reverse strand, counting down.
CGAAAGGGGCTAAGCACCTTCTTATCGTAGAGAGAATCCTAAGCACCATACCCATGAATGCAGAATGAAAGGGATTGACCCGAATTAAACCCATGAATATCAACAAAGACGAGTAGGGATGCCAAAGGTTGAGCCATACACCACGCTTACCGCAGGAGTGATCCCATCAATGGAAATAAGTACACCTTCGGGCCATGTGTACTGTACAGCGTACACAAAACCAATCTGCAAATTCAAGAACACTTGAACATGAGCAGCCATGGCCGCACAAGGGTCGTGAGGGCAATTTCCTTTCCCGTCAGGCTCCTCTGGATAGTTTTCCCTTCAATGTAAGTTTTTCAACGCTCAAGCCAGTGATAGGCCGCAAGCGCGACGCGCGAGAATGTTGAGAGGGGACGTTTCAGGAACTGCGCGAGCGAAGGAACGCGAAAGTGAGGAAGAGTTAAAGTCAAATCGTCCAACGCCAGCCAAACCGATCATAGGCGAGCCCGCCAACAATGGGTCCCAACACTGGACCACATATGGAAGCAGGACACATTGGTAATTGTTTTCGATGGACAAGTGCGATAAGAAGTAGTCGGTGACAGTGGCTACTGAACAACCTTGGACCACTGGCAACGTGCGTCTAAACCCAGTTGATAGGGATCTGAAGCGCTACTTCTACCGCCGCCGGCTATCTCAATGCGCGGGTAGAGAGAATCCCTCACCTGGAAGACCCCAGGCTCCGATTGGGTATGCTCGATACTTAGGGCTGTACATATCCGCAACAATGGCGCCAGCAGTAGCAAGCGGCGCCGTTAGCGGTTGCGAAGCAATTTCAAACCAGCCGATCCGAGATGGAACTTTGCAAAAATCACTTACGAGAACCAAAGAGTCCTGCCAGGAACCTCAGTGTCAAGAACCCTCAGTCGTTCGCCAGAGCAGTACCAACTTGGAGAAGAGGAAAAATCAGAAGAGCGATCAAATACGGTTTGCTGCGGCCACAGATAGAGGAAAAGGGAAGATTCCATAACCAACAATGAAGGGTGTGAGGCCGAGCTGTGCATCTGTAAGAGGGACGCCAAATTCCAAGTTGGCCAGACCAATTTCTCCCCGTTTGGATGGGGATCAGTTAGAATTGGGATTTCAGCGGAGCGAAGTACGAGCGTATAAGTGGCACTTCCGATGTAAATGGCTATCCGAACGTCGGAAACGGATGCATGAAGGGATGAAACTTCAAAGCAGATTCGCAAAAAGTAAGGAGACACAAACAGAACGAGACGAATGCCTTCTTCGTGGGCGTCCAGTTCATAGGGTTGGCTGGGTCATCATCTCCATACCAGGAAATAATCTGGGTTCGAAGATTCTTCCTTCTGAGGGGGTGGAAACACGGTCATGTTGGTTACCTCCAGCACCGAGGATGGGACGCCTCAGCACGCGCCACGCCGTCAGGTCCAGTCTCGTGGTTGCTTGGGCAGTTGCATCTCAGATTGATGGACTCCCATGAACAGCCTCGAGGTTGGGCGCTTAATAGCACCAAAGCGACTGGAATATCTCCAAGCTTGTGTGACTGGCTCTCGAAGTGTTTGAAGGGTCGCTTCGGCTATGCATCTAAAGAATATTAACAAAACGTGCCCAAGTCTGGACCAGAACTTAAGCGCAAGATCCACAGGTCACGCTTCAGAATCTAGTGAGACAGGAGCCTCGTCGCCACGAGATCCATCCCTGCCGCGCATTTGATATTGAGACGAAAATATCGGAATGAAATATCTGGGGACGAGAAAATCTGGCTTGTCTTCAGGTTTACTTTAGGTTGAGGGAATGCTTTCCTCCATACAAGGCATAGATAATCCCTCCGACGAAAATCTCAGTAGAGCGAACTGGATTGGGCAAGAGATTGACCAGTGGGAACAAGCGCAGTGGATCTGGTCACTTGCTTTGACTCGAACACAGGAGGGGTGCAAGTTCCCCTTGTCACTGGCAAACCTTCTTGGGTGTTAAAGTAGACTGGTAGTGAGCTATGGAAAACGGTACTCGGTCCCAAGCGTGAAGGCACAGAGAACTGAGGGCGTCAGAGGGCCAACATCGAGCTTTTAACCGTCGTTTGTTCGAATATAATAAGAGTAGGATGAAACCAGCGCAGCGAGGCGTCAAGCAAGGAATAATAGATCAAACGAATGTGTAAAGTGATATCAGAATCAAACAACAAAACCATTGGGCTTCTCACCGGCACGGAGTTCGATCGGGTACCATAGAACAGGAGCGGCGAGTCAAGCGATGCTATCTCTCAACAGGTGTAAGTCCGGCGGCCGATCTGGGCCACTTAATTCGCGATGACACGCCCTTGTGCATGTGTCACATCGCCGTCAGTGCACCGGCATCAGTAATGGGCGAGGCCAATTATTAATATTGTCGTGGAGGTTGATGTGCACAATTCCGAAGCATCCTACGCACTGACTATGCTATACACACACACGCATTAGAATACTTTCCGATCATGCATGGAGTAAGTACTCGGTCGAGGACGTTATGAAGTCTCGGCACAAACAAGCATAATTACGATCAATATTCGAGGGCCATGACGTGCATGATGTCTGCCCGCGATGAGGGGTTTCTTCCACGGCATATACTCATGCCCTGGCCTTATCGGCACGCTAGGCTTTGTAAGTATGACAAACCATGGTGGTCAGACACCAACGCGATGTCGTCTCTGATGCATGATCTCGACACTGATTAAACTGGCTGTTTGGGGTTTCCCTCCAGAGATGAGCAACGAAGAAAGATCGTCGACCACGCTCGGCCATGCACCTTCGGAGACATGCGTGTGACTCTTGCACAGGGTGCCGGGAACCATATGGCGTCTTGGGACGCTCCCAACCTGATCAAAAATTCAAAGAATTCAGTGCGGTGCGGTGAGCGCTCGTTGTTGGTCTCGTCCAAGTGTTAAAAAGATCTACGTTGGTCAACCGAGTTGGTTTATGTTAATCTGGATACGAATAATTGAGCTTTGGGAGAATGCTCTATTCCCCGCCCACATCAGTCCTCGGCCTGGGCAGTTGGGCGGGATCTCGGCTAGTCCAAATCCGCGGAGACAGCATCTGTCTCGTCAGTCGAGGATTATGATCTTCGTCCGTGAGCCTGGCATCCCAAACGTGCTACCGCTGTCCCCCGAGAAGACAGAAAGGGGGACTGGATATGCATGCTGAGTGACTGCACAAAAAGGAATTGGTTCAATTTTTGCGCCGTCTACCACCTGCCAAAATCCTGAGCAGCGTTTTATGCGAAACTAGGATTATTATAAATCCCCTTTCGAGCCTTTCGTTTCGTGCGGGCTTGGAATATAGAATAGTGTGTTTACCGCTGAAATTACTTCAACATGGCTGCTAACTGTTGGCCAAGGGCATCCGTGTTCCCATCTCGTTCTTCGAGATTCGAGCCGTGCGCTTCTTCTCTTAGACGGCTTTTGACACCGCAACCATTAAGATAAGCATGTGAACATGGATCGGTCCCTTTGAGACAATGCTCGTTATAGTAATCCTCATTCATTGTCGGACGACTCTGCCTTTTGAGTCTCTTTTCGAAGGACCTCAAATGGCTCAGAACCTTTGACACTGGCCGTATTATCATTGGGCAGTCATACTTCAGCCTTCACCTCATCCTCCAAGTTGGGCAATGTCTATTTCCCGGGAGTTCCACTCTAGCTCATCGCCTTTATTATTACCCACTGATTTCTAACTAGCCAAAACTATCTGGCGCGACCTGATCACATTTTAGCGACATTTCGGTCTAACATACGCTGGTCTCTCAGTTACGCTCTTACCCGATGAATCGGTTCACCCTCATTTCAAATTAATCCGACTTTGGGTGTTTCTTAGTCTGGCAAAACCATTGGATCTCCTATTGCCTGTGGTCCATTGGGTCTGATCCCATTATGTATATCTGATCACTTCAAGGGTTCTTTTACCGCAGTAAAGACGAATTTATCTTATAGTTTCCAGCATGATAATTCAACCAGCTGTCTTCACCGATCAGTCTCGGCAGCGCTCCATTGCCCGACATTTCAGCTCGCCTTAAGAGTATTCTTTGGCTAATAGTGCTATGATGCTTTTTTTTTTTTTTTCAAAAACTGTGGTAAGCGACTTCGGGTATTGATTGCTGTAGTTTCATGAGTGTGGGAATTGTCTTACATGAAACGCTCGGTTAGAGCTTGGGGCTCCGAGGAGTTTTCAGTTTGCTTGTGTTTTCCCGGGGATGTAAAACACAACCGTGGTGCTAGTGAATCAATGATAAATAATATGTCGTTCGGCAAGATAGGCCGGAGGGCGGAGTGTGCGCTTAGCGAGCATGTCGGAACTCCATTTGGACTGCTCCGGACTAATGAATCGATATCTGTGTTGCTACTCTCCAATGCTCTCCAATGTCGAATTTCATCGGGTAGCAGTGCTCAACGTGAAAGTTGTTTTAAGTCCTCTCCAGTAGTAGTGAGGCACTCGGAATGACTCCTGGTACCTTAGCCTGTGCGCGCCGACTTCGAAGACGCAGTAGCATCGCGTTCCCATGAGCTTCACTCCCCATCTCCTCGCCACAGAAATCATGCTTGGCTTCGGTCGGCCCATCTGAGCAAATTCCTCCTACCGGAATATCGTGCGCGCCCTTCCCAGCTTGCTTCCGCCGCTTTACCAGTAGACTTTCACGCCCTCCAACTGCTCCTCCATCCACCAAACTGTGTTCGGTGACGTGACGAGGCTCTACTGTATATCACCATCAGTTGCGTAAATGGGTCTGTCCTCCGACCCGTCGCTACCTGAAGCCATCGATGATGGCTCTTTATGATGAAAGCCGCTGACAATCACTCCGACCACTGCCCGAACAAAGCGCACGGCAGCAAGCCACAGGTCCACTGCGGCCTATCCCACACACCCTTCCCCTGTATTTATTACTGCCTCTTTCACTTGACTGCGATTCGTCGTCCCCAGCGTTTAATACCATCTGCACCATTCTCCCTTTTGGCAAAAACCTCTATCCACCAATGATTTAACGACTGTATATAGTATGGCACATGCTTCGGAATGGCACAGATACTTTCCATGCAATGGAACCATTCATCTAGCTGGCGCTATCCGTAGTCCTTGCAACGTAGGTGAAAACCCGCTGCAAGAATTATACATTGCAAGCCAACCCTGCAACGTTATGTTCTTACATTGTTCAATGGCTCATATAGCTCATTAGACGCAGGGGACTCATCACAGCACTGGTTTAAAAGGCTTCCGCGCCAAGCCCCCCGAGATATAGATACCTATGCGCGCACTGGGTGGCATTACAGTCTAGCAGCCTTGGAGGAATGAACTGATTGATACACGGAGCATCATGATTGTCATGTCGCGTCGCCACCTTGGGTCTTGATCCAATTCAAACCTGAACCAGGTTTTACTTGAAGTGGGGGGGACTCAAGTGCTAGATGGCGCGTAACACGATATTGGTCCTTGGGAATGCAATGTACGATGTGGAGAGATGGGGACCTATCGTCATCGTTTCGGCAGAGCTTAACCTATGTATGCGGCTCCTCTTCCGCGATAAGGAGGAAAGAAATTTCGGGAATCCCGATTCTAGAAGGTTACCAACTTTGACTCGGTGCTCCAAATCGAAGGATCCTTTGACATCGATTTCTCACACGGTGCCATCGATAGGCGAAGGAATCATGAGATCAATCGACTCCTCCCCATTGGGTTGCCTAAGATTGACCAGCTTGTAGTACATATGTCATTTAATCATCATACGTCCTATCTCAATATCTTTCACCGATGAAGTCTTTTTTTGTTGTTGGGGAGGCGTGTACATTGGCTTGTGTTGTGAGTACCAAGGGCGTATCCTGATTCCTCAATTTGGGGCACGCCTTGTCACCACCCCCATTCGGATGTAGTGGACACATGTGTATCTGTAGGTTTAGGGTTTCCGGGCCCGCGTGTTGGTTTCCGGAGGCTAGAAGTACACGATTTTGGGCAACCACCAGTGTCCAAGTGTACGGACTTCATTTGGTTGATAGCCTTAATTGGGTAAGTTTACGAGTTCATGAATATGCGGGGATTAGCAGACAGTCGGAAGTCAACGCATAGTTCAATCTGGTGGCCAAGGCAGCTCGGCGCATGCATCTCGTGCCACCCAAGGTATAACGTCCCTCTTCCTGAATGGCAATGTGGGGGTTACGTTACAGTACCCAGCCCAAGGGACACGCCTTGAGAGCCTTACTGGAACCCCATTCCCAACCCGGACCGGTTCTCGGCGCGCATGGATGCGGAGGAAGGAAGCTTGAGCTGAGTTCGGCTGTACGCGTGCGCTGCGCATGCTGATACTGTCATTGCTACAGTACCGGGAGATGTCTATAGTACTATCAACAGCGGTAGTAGCAACAAAGCGAATAGCTCTCAAAAAGTGACGCAGACCGATCAACGATCATGACTTTTTTTCTTGGTCTGAGTGTCGCCTCACCTATGCGCATGCATGACCGCCAGAGTTCCTGACCTATCATGCACTGATCCATTCAAGGCTCCAGATCGATTTTTAGTTCGGCCGAATTATCTCGATCCTCCGGTACCTCTGCAGCCAATCGGCTTGCCTGAGCGAGTTGTAGCGATCCGAATTCCATTTAGTTCCGAATACTCACGCAGAGTATACAGTCCTCGCAGTACCGTAGGGACTTCAACGAGGATGATAGTATAATCCTCGCGTGTGCAGTTTTAAATGTACAGTACTTCGATTTCTTCGGAGATCTTCACTAGTAACTAGTTACGCCACCAGGGAACATTGTGAATTGTACATTGAAAGGATGTTCCGACAAGTCTCTTCTCACTGCCAGATCACCCTATTGATCGGCGGAGCCATAGTGCTCGGACCGAATCACTAGGTAGTGGCACATGAGCTATCAGCGTAGCACTGTACTTGCCATTTCTGAGACAATCAGTCGGCGGACGGGCTGAACGTATCCATCAGCCGCTTCCATTGCATGTGTCGAAGGCTCCCCTATCGGAGCTTCGGCAACTGTGCACAAAGATGCGACGCCTGATAGGTGCGAAATCCGCGGCGCGGCGCTGTCAGGTCGATCGAGCAAGTGTTTAGGGTCGTGTCATGTCATAGTATCCCACAAATTCTTATGACAATTTTTCCATCAAACGTTGGGGATGAAAGAAGCAGCTAGGTTACCAGGGCGTGGATGATCCTGAGCTAGCGAACAAACCGAGCATCTTGCAGGTCTGTCCAAGGCGACTTTAAGCGAGCGAGGAGATATCATGATTTTGAGAATATTGAGTCCATTTCAAGGCGGGCCCTGAAGCAGTACTGTATTCACATTATCAACAGTTGTTGTGACAGCGCTTGGAATTGAATGACTGCGCAAGCGGCGCTGCCTTGACTCTTGAGCGAGAACACAAGACGAAGAGGTGGACTCCCGGCAATTAGCGTATGTCGATTGGGTTCTTTGAAAAAGCTGTCACTTTGAGTTGTCTGGGTAGACTCCCCTGCCTGGGACATTCTTTCAGGCTTTCAGCTCACTGCCGCTGGTGCTCTCCAAATTCAAAGTCTCAAACAGCGATGCATTCGAGATCCAGTTCCAGGATCCCCTTTCGAATCGCTATCTCATTTTATGGCCGACGTTCACTCCCTCTGCACCAATTTGTGATTTCCTGCTGTCTACCCCAGGATCCCAGGTCTCTACTAAAACTCCGCTCCGACTCCAATGCCTGGGACTGCGTGTCCCCTAATTCTCCGTTTATTGTTGCATCTTTCAACTTACTTTTTTTGGGCCCCACAACGGCACTCGTCCTGAGTGGGAAAAAAAAACCACCTGTAACGTGTCTGTAAATGAATCGTCAATGGAGCATGATCCGGGTACTACTTGGAGGACCGGCACACCATCAGATCGGGCTAATTTTTGTGTATCTATTCCGAAGCCTCATATGTTCTCGGGAACAGCCTGAAGTCCTGCTGGGGCGTCGGGCCATCAATTGTGTGATATGTGGCACTCAACCAGTTCGAAGAGTGGAATCTGGACAGTAACTTTGTGCTGCGGAATCGGTGCTCTAACCTTCAGGAACTGTTGCGTGGTCAGGGGGCAAAGGCGGCCCCAGCCGGGGTCAAAAACCCTGAACAGCCAAGGCACTTCTGGTCAGATTAGACCTTGGCCGGCCCGTATATATCCTACATACTACTGATGAACGATCGAACTTTTCATTGTCACTCAAAATCAGATCGATTGTTGAGGTGTTGACTTTGTTGGTTGTACTGGATGCTTCACGAAATACGTAACTACTTTGGCGAGTGAGCAGGAAAGACTTAATAGCTTGGATCAAGTACTGTCCAATGCTCGACTTTTGTGTTGCCGGCGCTTCGTCGGATCTATCTTGCTCGGACACTTTTCCTCGACATTCAGTAGATAAGCGCCGGTAGATCGCGAACATCGCCCGTATCCATATGCTGGCTTTGGTTGTAAATTTGTAGCAAGGGAAATCCATCCATCCATATGACAAGGGCTGATAGTACGGTACACGCGTGGAATTGTCGAATATATCGACTTGCGGCTTGAGCAATGGCCTGATCGGATCCATGAGTGCTCGTGTATATCATCGATTCATTAATCGGTTATGAAGTTAATGGACACAATAGTCAACACTGGCATGTACTTGTGTGTGCCAGGACTTTCAAGCGGCAGTCTTGCGTCTCAGCTTGCGTCTCTGTCGTTGATGATCGACTGTCTGACCTTGACTCTGAGTCCACGTCCTGGTGACAGCCGATTCGAAAGATTGGGGGATCATATCATATCACGCCTCGGTCATAATCTCGTTAGCCTCGCTCTGAGCGAACAGGGGAGCTCTAACATATTGGGGTATAGATATATGTGTGTGTGCGTAGTTTAAGCTCTAGCGATTACGTCGGTGGTATACTTTACACATATATGTGTGGTTATAGTAGGCACTGCTGTATCGTCTGCTCCATGGCATTGGGTAATATGTGACACAGGGAATAGGGGGTGTGTAGTTAAGGGGGAAGACGGGGAACTGATCGGAGATGGTGTGGCCGTGGCGAGGCTCTTTTTCCATAACGGTCGTGCATGTGTTATGTAGGGAGGAGAGGGTACGCGTGGTGATTGTGCACATTAGGTAGTGACAGGTATACACAGCTGGGTGTTGTCATGGAATGTCAAGGGGAATTCATAAGACAACTGGGGGTAAAAAGTGGCTGGGGAGGCAGGGGCTTTTCCGGTGAAGAAAGGGCCCCCCTTTGCGTTCTTGAGTGCATACATAAGGGGTTTGAGTGATAATATTAATAATATTATTCTGTCATATGCCAAATTATAGGAAGCCGCATTGATTTTGATCAGCGGAGACGGAGGTGCGAGGCAATTGAGGTAGAATCGATGCATGAACACCAGTGCTATACTGCAGTATCAACGGTTGTTACGCATACGATGGGTACGGTGACGGGTTGCAGGGGGGCTATGTGGAGAGGATTGGACGTTCTGATATGGACAAAAAGCTGTGAAGCACCGGAAAGAATCTCGTGAAAGTTCGGGTTGGAATGTGTGGGTATAATGGATAGGAGGAAAGCTTGTGATTTACCAGGGCGTTGGGGGAGGGAGAGAGAAGTATAGCGGTGATGGGACGTTTGTACGTACCTCGTGAACCCGAGTTTCTGACGATGGCGGGGAAGGACGGACAGAGTACTAGTGTTTTGTCAATTCAATTGGGCGTGGTGGATGCGTCATGAGGCTGTCCATTTTGTCCAAAACCGCTTGGGAGAAGGGCACATGATTCCGGTGCTGCTGAATTACTTCATCATGTGCTCACGACGCCGTATTATGTATGCAAGATAAATTGCCTTACACGGGACATTACCTCCGGTCTTTCTCTCTCTCTCGCTCTCTCTCTCTGTTGACGTTGACAAGCAAAGCAGCCCAGTTGTAGTAGATCCGTGATCTTTTCTTTTTTCGTGCTCAAGCATGAGACCCGAGATCCCCCCCCCCTTATGTCCATGGGTAAGAGTTGAAAGGGGCCACAACATGGCTTTCCTTTTTGAAACGAGCATCGCATATGAAATCAAGCGAAGAATTCGCCTTGTATAATAGCCATTTCCCGTTTCCCCAATCCCCAATCCATTCATTCATGACCCCCTTGTTTATATATGTGCCCACGCGCTTCCCCTTGCCTGCTCCCTCGACTGTGGAGGCAGTTTTGCCTCTTGCCTCTACCTTATCCCTTCACTATTATACTTTACGACCCGACTAGAGACCGTCTACCTAAACGCACTCGTAGAACTAAACTATGCAATCGCCTACAACCAACTCGGACGACATTAGCACTCCATTATACTCAGCTTCACTACCTCCTTCCTCATCTTTATTTCCTTCCTCAATTTCATCATCGTCCTTCTCATCAGGATTCTCTTCACCATTCTCCCCTTCACATTCAATAACATCCATTAATACTTCCTTGCGGAGTGGTAGCAACAACGTTCGTCATTTACATGGGGATGATTCAACGCGTGAGGAAGCGTTGACAAAGTATTTGGATGATCTTATCGAAGCGGCTGAGTCTCGGAGTGATGGTCAATTGGGTGGTGGAGTTGAGGAACTCGATGGGTTAGAACGAGTGAGCATGGAAGAACGAGACCAGAGTGAGATTGGGGATGAGGATCATCCCACTGGTCCACAGGAGTTACCACCGCTCGTTATCGTAGAGGTACGTTTCAATTGCTCCTCAGCAGTTGGACCGCGCGCTTTTTCGTGTTCCGACGCGTGTTTGTTGTGAGCTCTTTTGCTGACTGGGGAAAAACCTTTTTTTCGTGTGACCGCATTTTACACATGTGCCGTTCGCTTTGAACCGACGTTCCGACATCCACGGCTTTCAACTCTATCGGTTCTCGCTCCTGGGCTACAACCCCCAACGCCGTTTCATAACCGTGACCATCCGTCCGTCCAACCACACGACCTCGGAATTCACCGTAAAACAGGGTTTCTTCTCATTCTTCCATCGTCGATTATGGGGTGAATTCGACAAGTACCTAAATGCCTATCGGAATTCTCTTGGTAGGAAAGAGCATCGGAAATTCATCCTCGCAAGGTATGTCACTGTCATCCCTTGAAAACAACAACAACAACCAAGGCTTTTTTCCTTTCCGTTCGGACTCTTCTCTTTTACTAATCCTAATCCCAAACAGAGTAGGACCCGTCTCCTCAATGCATGACCGAGCTTGTGAACTCTTCTACTCCATCAAAGGCGGTACAGTCGACTACGGTTACGTCCACGCTAAATCCTCCTTCCACTCTCGATACGGACGTCATTACCAAACGGGATCTTATCCATCTTGGTCAAGATCGAATCCCATTCATTTCGTCACACATTCGTTGGGAGGGACGACCGTGACGGTCATGCAGCAGTTGATCAATGAAGGGCATTTTGGGTTTGAGAATGGCATTCATCCTGATATGGTGGCTAGCGTAACGGCTGTTAGCGCTCCGTTTAAGGGGACGGGATTCGCGTATATTATTGGTGAGGATAGGAAGTGTGCGCCTGAAATCGAGTATTTCTCCGTGAGTTTTATTTATCTTTCTTTCCCCTTTTCACTCGTTAACGAATCTCAATATCCAGGTAAACTCCTTCATCGTCCGCTCCGTACATACCCTCTCATACTTTGCTCCATTGATCCCATCGTGGATCCCTCTACCCGATTGGCATCGAGACGCACGCCGAATGACGATGACGGAGATTTCGTTCTGGGAGTATTTGAAGCAAATGTGGAGGAGCGATTGGGGGGAGAGGAAAGATGTGATTAGTTTCGATGCGACGTATGAGGGCCCTGTTGAGTGGGAACGATTTTGGAATGGGTCGAGGGGTAAAGGGGTCAAGGGGAAGGAAGAGTCGAGGACGTATTATCGGTCTTATGTTGCTTGTATGGTGAGTTCTTTGCTTATTGTGGTGTCATCGTCTCCCATCTCCTGGCTGATGCAACGCGGAAATCTTTTTTGTTTGTTTGTTTGACGCCATATCTTAGACACAACGAGCCAGTCCTGAAACGACGCGTCACGTTTGCTCGTGGAAGTCGAACATTTTAGAGTCGATATTCATTTATCTCTCTGCTCACCTATTGGGGGACTTTGACTACGGGTCTATTCGACCAGTTCCGTGGTTTATGAAACCTCGGTCACGATCGTCTTGTGCTGGTGTGGTGAAAGCGCGTAGTTGTGGGAACAGCGGACCTGGGAACAGTAGGGAGTTGGGTAGGAGTGAGGTAGAGGAAGAGGAGGAAGGGACGATGTTTGGATGCGGGGTGTTGGATGGGAATGAGGCTTGTGTCAGGGAGAGAGATTTGGAAGGAGGTGTGGGGAGGAAGAATTGGCATGGGCGAACGGGTACCAAGGTGGAGCTTTCGGAGGATTACTATGCCAATGATGGAGTGGTGCCTCTCTTTAGGTGAGCATTAAAGATTTGGACTTAATTGTTGTTTCGTGTGGTTGACAGTCACGTCAATTTTTTTTTCCTTTTTTGTTCTTCTTACGGTGGGCATGTATATGCATAGTCAATTTCATCCAGGCGATTGTTCGCCTTCACATTGCATTCACCACTCATCCATCCAAAATCCACATCCAAACCCTTTCTACTTTGGAACCCCCACTTCACCCCCACTTTCCTCCCCATTCGTCCCCGGCACACAGGCGGCTGCAGCGATGCCGAAATCGAAACCGAAACCGGGTATATGGAACGTTTGTTATATGCCCGACACGACGCATTTGAGTTTGATGCCTCTTTGGAGAGGGACGAGGATGCAGAAGGAGTTTTGGACTGAGTTGGGAGAGTGGCTTGAGGTTGTGGATGAGGCGAGGATGGAGAGCGATGTTGAGGGGAAAGCGAGCGAGAAGGTTGGAGGAAAGAGGGCACCTGTCGTCCCTGTGCGCAGTTTTTCGAGGCCCCTTTGAGGGAGAGAGAGAGCAACGTCTGTGTGTATGTGTGCTCACGTCTCTGTCTTCTCTGTCTTGAAGTGCGTTGGTGCGGTGACGACAACCAGCTTTTTTTTTAAATCATAATTAACACTCATCTCTGGTGCTTGAATGCGTGTTATGGGTGTTGTTGGTTCCTCTCACCAAGTCGTGCGTGCCATCAAAATTTCTTACTTTCTGAGCGCAGCGATAAAACTAGCGAAGCGTGCAACTAACGGTAATATCGTACAAAAACACTAAGTGACCCGGATTGAAAACTAGGCTACTTTTGTTATGAGAGTTCCCTTAAACTGGATGGCCAAGCTTGCAGCGCTGTGCTGCAAGTTCAGTCGTTCAGTTTGAGGAGAACCCTTCTAACAAACAGTGTAACTACAAAGTTCAAATTGAATATGCGTATTGTTCGCGTTGGATAAGCCGCAAACGGACCAAAACGCGACTTGACCCCACGTTTGGTTCCGGAGCGCTGAATCCTGAGACATAAGATAGGAAGGTAACTAGCCTCTAGTGTAGAGATATAGGATATTAGATGTAGATATTGCCCAACCCCCATTTAAGTAATTCAACGGATCTTCCGCTATTCCCGTTTCATCTTTCTTATCGATAAGGCGGCGTTGTAGGCTTGAAAGCCACTCGTCGCGATATCTTTCTCTCTCCTCAGTTACACTGTCGTGAACTGAGGTGAGATACTTGTTCTTGTCTTGGTGACTTACTAAGGAGACCTGTAAATATCTAGTGCTTACCGCTAAGTAAAGTTGAAATCCATTTTAGTTACACTGTCGTTGAACTGAGCGCTTACAAGTCGCTAGCACTGAGGAAAAAGATTCCATGACAAAATCATGCGGACGTGAGGATTTCGTAGAAAATCTTGGCAAGGGGTAGGATTCTCCGTGACAGGATTTTCCGTCGATCTTGCTGCATGACAGGATTGCGGTTCCAGGCTATCTAAAATCCTGCACAAGGAGGATTTTATCATCAAAACTTGTATACGCTATAATTTTCAGCCATAATATTACTATCTTGTAACGCATGTTATGACATATATTCAAGGATCCGCTGCGATCTACAACTGCCCACATGGATCCACCTCCCCAACCCTGAGTCGACCAACAACGGTACACGCAGCATCTAGATCCACAACCTCGACGTATGAAACTGTTTTTAAATATGCTAGTTCAGAAATTACATCATGTCTGGTTTTGCGATTACAGCGCATTTTGATATCAACGTTGACTTTGGAAGGAGGCCAAGCCTCATTTCTCTTCGGCTCTTCACGCTCATGTCCCTGAAACCCCCCAAAAAGATAGTGCAAGTTGCGAAGGAATGCGATGTTGAGTTTTTCGAAACAGGAAGTAGCAAACATGTCGGGGTGGAAATCGATGACAAGGGGAAATGGGGTGTAGGAAATGAATCTAAGGGCGTCACAGAACGTCAGAATGGCGACTCAGGTGGGAGACGAAAGCCAGAAACAACAACGTGAACGCACCTAAAATCGACCAATTAACCAAAACTCGCGCATCCAACCCTCAAGATCCATTCACATCAATGCAAAGGGACTGCACGAAGAAGCCCCATCGTCACAGACTCCACTCCTCATCGATCGAGCCCGAAGCGCCCAGAAGGTCTTCCAAAAGATATAGCAACTCGCCGCAAAATCACTTCACAACAATCATGAGGCCACGAGCCAAAAGGGCGCCTCGGGTTGGACTTAGGGGAATACAAAAATGCTAGCGGGCATCTACGAGTTGTGGCGTTCCAGAGAAGCTGTCGTCCATAGGAATGATGGAGGCCTTAGTTTGGGCCTATTAATAGATGTAAATGCTGGAAGCAGAGTAGCAGAGGCCCAATAGTAATGGGATGTTGCAACTGAGGGAGTTGGGACTTCGACGCGTTGTGTCGGTGTGTTTGGTGTTGTTTATGTTGGCCCTCGGGTTACTTCAATCCCTCCGTGAACACAACTCACTTACCATGCCTCAATCTAGCCAGAAGCGAGCAATTGATCGGGGGCAGGGGAGCCTAGAAGCGGCACATGAAGGTGTGCCCTTTCTCTTGGAACAATGCACTTATGTGTGGTTCACATTCGTGCCATGACTGTGCCATCTTCATAATATGGGTAGAGCTCCTGGCAGAAGTTAACACGTGTAAGGAGTTACTTAAACTGTTTTTTTGTCTTCAAAAACCGACTAGAGTCAAAGAAACGCGTCCAGGGCCGATTCCAATGCCATGCGGCTCTGAGATTGACCATAATGTGCGTAAGCCCTCTCATATTATCAAATCTGATGACCTTCAGGTCAGATACCATCAGGTTCCCCCAACTTGTCGCTTCGATCTCAAAACCTGTCACTGGTACTAGGGCATTGGCAAGAAATCGCAAGGTGGCCAACCATTACTGGGTACATTCTTACCACGTACTGTTGTTATGAGTAGACTGTGGTGATCAGCGGCTGCACTCGCGAGATAACAAGGGACTAAAGTAAGTACCAAAGTTGACTATTATTGCATTTAACTATGGCGCTTTTTGTATCTAGGCCATGCTACAAGGTGATTGGTGCACGGACCAATCGGGAAGGCAGTGTCGCATGTTTGGGATGTTGCACGCTAGCGCTGTGCATGGGACATGTTGCCTGAACGGTGACAAGACTCATAATCCAACATGTACAGGTGAGTGCTTAACATCTCACCATGCGCTTCTCACTAGTAACGGTGCTAGGCAAACCGCAGTATAATATGTCGCCCTGAACCTCACCCCTATGCTTTTCTCCAACAACGCTCACGGCACTCTTGACCCCCCGTTGTTCGCCTCAACTTTTTCGCTGTTCAAGTTCCTGACACTGCAACAACTTTATGACCCCTCACTTTTGATTGTCATTTCATTATGTTTTTGCGGCGCTCCAGTCATATTGTCCCATATCATCGTGTCGACTAGTCAATATATAATCCTTCATCCAGTCAGACATAAGCTGTCATTAGACAAGATTTGACCCGCTTTTGAGCATGATTTCCTAGGATATTATTACGGATAATTACATGATAAAAGGATTATTCCCTGTTATTCAGCAGGACTTTTTGACAGGATTCTGGTCACAATCATGTACGGCAGCAGGATTTTTCCAACATGGAAAATTTAGACAAAATCCTGTATCTCAGTGGGACTTTAATCCTACTTCACGGAGGATTTTCTCATGGAATTTTTTTTCTCAGTGCTAGTTTCTTACACTCCCCTCCGGCCCAAACCATGCTCCCCCAAAAAAAGAAAATATTCATGTCCACCAGCTGGATCCCTCAACAAACGCCTGGAGGTCCATCTGCACCGCATCAATCTGAGCCCACAAATACTAAGTCGCCCTTGGAGGAGGATATTGACAGTGCTTGTCGATATCTTCCGCGAGGATTTCAACCCGATGATAGTATCGATGAGATTCGGGAGCGCCTGGACCATGCTTGGTATGCCGTCCACAAGGCCGTCAACAAGGCCGGGGGTCCGGAAATGAAGGACCGTCTTAGAAACGAGGACGAATTCAAGGCTTACATTAAGCCTGGAAGCAATGCAGAGCAGGAACTTATCAACCTGCTGGGAAGTATGGGAAACAACCAGGTTCCCTGGAGTGATTTGTTCAAAAGCGGTGCATTGCTTTCTGCCTTTTTTGACGCCAAGCACCTGATTATCATGTTCTATCTCAAGAAGCATTCCTAAAGCCTGAGCGAGAGACCGCTTACGATTTGAGCATGGCTTTGGGTGCGCAGTGAATTCACTTTTTACTGATCTTCTCTGACTTGCATAACCATAACAGCCACCACACAAGCGTGGGGCACTACATTCAAAGGCGACTCTGCCAACGTACTTTTCGAGAGTATCGCAGACCACCTTGCCAGGGACAGGCACAAATCTCCCTATGCGAGGCTAACGAGTATCATAAATTCATCTGGAACCGGCAAGTCTCGTATGGTGGACCAGCTTGGGACGGAAATTATCACAGTGCCTATTTGTTTACGTCCAGGAATCGAAGGTTCTCCGTTCTGCTTTTTTCTTCATATGTATGGCTTGTTTACAATCCGAACCCTATAGGAATGCCTCCTCCTGATCGGAAACTACGCGATTGGCTTGTTTCTGAGATAGGCGATAGGAATACTGTGCAGAAGAGGCTATTTGGATTTATGTATTCTCTCTTAGTGGTCACTCTCACAAGACTGAAGATCATCGCGTCAGAGAAACAAGGTCATTATCTTCTGACTGCTCACTGGATAATTTGCTAATGGCTCTACAGATATTGCCAAGTTACCAAGTCTTGGTGCTCGACGATTGTCAAAAGAACCACTTTTCAGGAAAGACTACGGGTCATTGGTTGTAGATCGGCAAAGGAAGTTGGCATCTGCCTTCCGCGAGTATATGGTCATGGGACAATCACATAATGCTTCGGGCCTCCATCGAGAATCTTTCTATGATGAGGTAATCAAGTTGGCCAAGGAGGTGAGTTTCTCGTCCATCGCTGTTTTTGTGAGAATGACTCTTTTCTCAAGTTTGCGGAAAACAGTGCATGGGTCAGTGACAGAAGTGAACTTGAATATGGCCGGTATGTTTTAGGATGCAAGGGACAACAAGAAGGAGGAGAGGGCCCACAAGATGCAGGAAAAAGCCTCTGTCACTTCATAGACGAACACAATATTTTAGATTCTGATCAAGGTCCACGACGACCTCTGGTCATCCTCGCTTTCGACAAGGCCCATGTCCTCACCGATAAACCAGACAGGCAAGACTGGAATTTGTTCTCGGAGTTGCGTCGAATTCTACGACAAATTAAAGATTTTCCGATATTCTCGCTTTTTCTTTCGACAGCGGGGCACTTCCACAAATTCTCCCCAGAGATTCATTTCGATCCTTCCTCCTGGCCCAGGGAACCCGACTATCATCCCCTGAATCCAATTTCTGAATTTGACGACCTCGCATACCCGGCATTGGAGGATACCGTTGCAATTTCCAGAGTGGTAGGAATCGGTTGGATTTCCCATCTTGGTTGTCCATTGTATGTCCACCCCACCCCAGTCGTCCCTTTAGGGTGCCACTTTCTTACCACCTCGAGCAGATTCGGGGCTTGTTGGGACAAGCTGCCGCTGTGACTCAAACTAGAGCCAGTGATCATGGATTACGTGAAGCAAAAGCTGCTGAACGGGCCGATTGGGCTGAGAGATGGTGATTCGGCTGGCACCTGGCTTGCCTCTCCACACGTTTCGCGCTGGAGTTCAACATGGACATCTCAGCTTGAGCCGTAAGCCTTGTACAGGTTGAACAGCATGTGCGACTCTGCATCACAGCAACTGCTGGATTCGAAAAATTGATCACTATTTCTGGATCCGAGCCGCTTCTGGCTGAGGCCGCCTACCAACTGATGAGGGATACGCAGAGGAACGCGGTGTACCATCTGGCGAACCATTCGGATTTGAACTGTATCGACCGTGGGCAGCGTGGCGAACTAATTGGGGCCCTACTGATCACGACGCAGCATGGGCAGTCAGTGGTGGAAGATGGGTGTCTGTGGTCAACTTCGTGGAGGCCTTACTTCCGGCGTCGAACCATGAGAGGCTTCTCCAATCCGGGCCGACATCTTGGCCCATGAAGGGCGGGCCCACAGAACGCGACAGCACATTCCAGGCGACATTCAAGGATTATGGCATGTGGTTTAACCGTGTCATCAAGATCGAGAGAAAGGAGGTGATATCAATCGACCATCTCTGGAAATTTGTTTCGCGTGGGTGTTAGATACTGATCCGGGGTCGGCACCGATGGTCGCCGATGTGGGCCGCTATTGGCCGCGATGGCTGCGATGCCTTAGACAAGGCCCGAGGGTAGGGCATTTGGCCTCAGCGACTCTAAAGGAGCGCTGTGCCCCCTAGTTGTCTCTTGGCCCTCATTTCGGACTCACTGGGGTTGCCTTGTTGGGGTCAGGACTTAGGGGTCGTGGTCACATTGATATTAGAGCTAAGGTACTATAATGTAGTATACAGGATATATATATGAAGGTGAAATGAATAGAAGCGGACCCGGGCCGAAGGCCGAAGGGTCCGGAAGCAAATAGGAACAAAGAGCGGGGTTGGCCGCACCGCGGCCGGCAATGACCGAGGGTCAAAACAAACAATAACAGATAAATAAACGAAGGGGTGTAGGGCCGCGATAGCGGCGATGGTATCATAGCGGAGTAGGCGATGTCGCGGAGTCACGCTAGGTCGGTACCAGAGGCGGACTCGGGGCAGGGAGGTCGGTGTGGCTGTGGGGGAGTCGGCCAAGTGTAGGGGAGCCTAGGGGCAAGTGGGGGAGTGAGCAGGGAGCCCTCAGGGAGGATAGGGCTGAGGTCGGGGCTCGCGCTCACGCTCGCATAGCGGTAACGGGCTCGGGCGGCATCGGGACGGGCGGCTAACGGGCCGGAATGCACGGCCATGACAGTGGGGCGATGATGTTGTGTGCGACTAATCAAGAAGGTGCTGATACTGTTCTGCTCGTCTGCCACCCAAAAAATCTTAACCCTAATTCACGGCCATAGTCATCCAGGTGAAGAATGCGCAGGATTACAAGGTGACATCCGTTCCGACGTTGTTTGACGCGATGGGTCCTGTTGTCAAATCGGCAATATTTTCCACTCTCGGACTTGCCTCCATCTCTGATTCCGACTCCGAGTCAGCTACTACGACTTCGAATGAGCTGGAGATCACACAGCCGGCGGAACCTGAGAAAAAGGTGGACCGGCAGCGAAAGGAGCCAAAAACGGTGGATCCGAAGCCGGTTATCCGAATAGCATTTGCTTTGGCTTCTCCAATGCCTGCCGTAGTCTTCAGGCAACGGCCTGAGGTTCGCGGCACCATTTCGGCGGGCTTACCACCTTTGATATCTGGCTCGCGGGCTTCTCATGCAGGCAGATTCAAGAAGTGGGTCGCGAATCCTACAAAATACTGTTAGAGCGTTCACTTATACCTCACGATGCATTCATTTTGAAGGATGAGGCAAATAGGCAAGGAAAGCCAAGGGGCTTGCAGGCGGAGGATGGTACCATTGGCCTTCCCAAGCTGTAGTCATCATTACATTCACCTCCCCCAGTGTGGATTGACTTTTAACGCGAAGGTATCCTCTGCTGCGCAGGCATGTGGAATGTATATCGTGCACTTGTATTCTTGATTCGATCGGTGTCTAATAGATTATGTACTCCTTCTACCATCACGATAGCCTACATATTGGGGTCATCCAAGACGGAGGGTTCCGGTACCTCGCTGCTTCGGTTTCTTCCCTGCGTGACAGATCTTGAGGGTTGACCGTCATCTGGGCAAGCGGAATAACCGTTCACATTGTCTTGTAGTGTATCGCCCACTGCTGCATGTATGCCAGCGGGAGATTTCCATCTATTGCCGTGGGGGTACTTGAAGGATTATCTAGCTGACGTTGGCTCTCTGACCGTTCTCCTCATATTCCTCGTCGATCTGCAGACTCGCTTGGTGGATTAGCTAATCGGGAACAAGTCTGCTCCAACCCCCCGTCTAGCGTTCTCCCTTGTCATAGGACCGCGCACATCGGGTACTTGGCTGCCCCTGACCAGCTTCCTCGCTAGTGTAACTAGCTTGCAGCCCTGCACTTCCTTCGTTCGCCCTTCCTTTAACTCGCTATATCGCAACGTCACACCGCCACAGATCGTGTCTATTGCCATCATCGTACGCTAGCCTTGACTTCAAGGGTGCTCGAACATAGCCGGCCGAGACTCGAGCCTTGGAACACAGCGACGACCCCTCACCCTCAGCCACAATCTCCTCGGGATCCTAGTTCGACAGTGCGTCACGGACACAGTTGGACGGCGCTCTTGGCGGAAGAACTCCGGCAAGACCTTCCAGCGTGAACTCCCCCTGATTTACTATTGTTCCAGTTCTGCCGGGAAATTTCGTCTTTTTTTCTGATCCAGACCTATGCCGGGTTCTAGGCAGGGCTCCAGCCTCAATGACTTCGTAACAATAATGCCGGGTTACTACACCTGGCCAAAACCGACCTCCGCACGTCCGGCGAAGTCTACCGATCACCAAACCGGGCCGAGTTAATGTTAATTCATGGAACCTTCAGCCATCGAATCAAAAGATCGAGTTCCGCCATGCTTGTCGTCAGACTAGTGTTCAGTCCCGTCAACTTTCTTGCCAACGTGGCCTAGTTGCCACGCACTATCTTGTCTATTTTAATAGAGGCCGGTATCCTGCTTAGTATCTCGGAATGATTCACAAGGGAATCAGTTTTTTTCTTCTCCGATGCCACTCCGAATTTGGAAGGTATTTAAGGCTTCACTGTGTACCAGGCTCGCCCTTAAGGTACGGAACAATGCATGATCTGGCGCTGGTTTTTGTGATCGTCTCGTTCTCCACCGCGCCAGAGCATGCCAGTTCTTCGGAGGTTCGTTTTAGGTGCCCACGTGTTCGGCCTGGACCCGCTTTCTTCCGTCAGTCCATAGGGAGAAACTTTCCGGTTGTTTTGGGCTTCCGGGAGGACCCTGACAGGCGCTCTCGGAGTATCAGAAGTCCCTGCACTCGGTGATGAATCACCGCTACTGTGGGGACTGATTTTAATGCGACCGGGATAATGTGGCACAATGGCGTGTTCAAGAGACGGGATGTCGGTGTGTGCGCACAGGGTGGATGGATTCAACTGTTCCATAGCTGGCTTCGCCAAGATTTACGAACCAACAGACAGCGGTGAGTCCGTGCAGAATGTAAATATCACATTTTCAGCGCGGACACACTGGATAGGGTTCGGCTGGCAGAAGTTCAAAGCCACTAATTGATGTATTACCTCTGAGCGTGCTGACTGTAACAGGATTGCCCTCGTATCTATCATGTTGCTATGTGGTCCTCAATGCAACGCAACACAGTACAATATCATACCAATAAGCTGAAGCTAATCGTGCGCCAACAAGTAGCACCGACTGGGCCAGGGTGGCAGTGCAATCGTTCGGAGTCAATCGTCCACATAGAATTCTAAATTTGAATATGACCCTCATGCTGCAGGGAACTGTCACCGCGTCCCAACTATCTGTGACTTCACAAAATACAAGTCAAACGAGGCTATCCTTTGAGCGCGATCCCTGCAATGGGACCCTATCTCCTATCTCGGATAGACCCTGCCCCCAGGTTTTCTCTCACTATTTGGCTGCCCACTTTGCAACGTCTAAGCATGCTCAACCATGCAACCAAGTATGAAGAACGACATTAGTGCGCAGCTGGGTATCTTGTCTCCTCTGTCTTCGCTTTCCTCCACCTCATCATCATTGTCATCAAGGAAGTCTTCACTGGTCACACATTCACCTTCAATCGCGTCCTTTATTAGTGCAAATACTGCTCTGCGGAGTAGCAGCCTTGGCAATAACACTAGTGTAAGACATCGTTTGCTCGGGGATGAGGAAGCGCTGACGAACCGCCTGAATGGTCTCATTGAAAGTGCTCAGTGTTGCAGTACTAGGGCGCTGGAAGAGGGTGCGGATGAAGTGGAAGAGAGTGAGTTTGGAGATGAAGATCATCCCACTGGTCTACAGGAGTTACCGCCGCTCGTTATCCTGGAGGTACGTTTATTGGTTCACCATCATGGTTGACTACGCTTTGCACGTTCCGACATGTGCTAATCTCAAAATGAATTAAAATAGGGTTTCCTCTCCTTCGTCCCCCGTCTTTTTTGGGGTGGATTTGACAAGTATTTCCATGCTTATCGAGACTCATTGGGTAAGAAACGCCATCGAAAGCTCATCATTGCTAGGTGTGTGACTCGAATCTTAACCATCTATATTTTGCCTGGCGATTGATTTGTCATCTTCAAACAGAGTAGGCCCTGTCTCCTCCTTGCATGACAGAGCCTGCGAACTTTTCTACTCCATCAAAGGTGGGACGGTCGACTATGGCGAAGCACACTCTCGATCTTCGCATCACTCTCGATATGGCCGGCATTACGCCACGGGGGCATACCCAGCCTGGTCAAAGTGGAACCCTGTTCATTTTGTCACGCATTCGTTGGGGGGAACGACGGTGGCTGTTATGCTGCAGTTGATGAAGGAGGGACATTTCGGATTTGAAGACGGCATTCATCCCGATATGGTGGCAAGCTTTTCGGCTGTTTCAGCTCCGTTTAAGGGGACAGGGATTGTACATGTTTTTGGCAAGGACGGGAAGGGCGCACTCAGCGGCATTTATTTGTTTGTGAGTTTTTTTTTTCTGTTGAAGGGGAGGGGCCATAATCTGAAAATGGTATGGAAACCCCCCCTTATGGGTGAAGTATGAACTGACTTGACTTTCCCCCGATAACGAACGTAACAAACTGAACGAACCAATGGACAAACGGAATTACTGACCATCTCCAGCTAAAGTCCGCCATGTCCCGAGTTATGTACACATACTGCTACCTTTCTCCATTGATCCCTTCTTGGATCCCCTTGCCTGATTGGCATCTAGATGCGCATCCGATGACGTTCAATCAGATTTCATTTTGGACGTTTCTACGGCAAATGTGGAGGAGCGATTGGGAGCACAACAGTGATTCGTATACTTTTGATTCGAGGTTCGAAGGAGCAGTCGGGAGGGAGCAGTTTTGGAACAGGAGAGAAAAGATGGCACCGGCAACGTACTTCCGGTCTTATGTTGCTTGCATGGTAAGTTGCTAAATATGGTTTCCTTGGTAGAACGTATTCCTTGTAAACGCTGAATCCTCTTCGATTATTCATAGACGCGCCGAGCCAACCCCGAAACGACGCGTCATGTCATTTCATGGAAGTCGCATGTGCTGGAGTCAATAATCTATTATTGCTTTGCGCAACTGTTGGGAAATTTGGATTACCAGTCTATTCGAACCCTTCCGTCGTTTTTGAAACCTCAAGTCCAATTTCCACCGTCTCGTGCCAATGGGATGAGAGTAAGCAGTGGTCGTTGTCTTGGTGGAGGGAGTGGTGGACTGGGGAATAGCAAGGAGTTGGGCAAGAGTGAGATGATGTTGGGACATGCGCTAAATGGGGCTGCGGGTGGCAGTAGTATGGTGGAGGAAGGTACAGGGGATGACTTGGCAAGTCAGAGCCAATACGGGAGGACGGGTGTGAAGGTTGACCTTCCGGAGGATTATTATGCCAGTGATGGGCTAGTGCCTCTCTTTAGGTGAGTTTCCGAGACTTCAGAATGTTTATGCGCGACCAATTGTTTCCTTTTTGTGGCAAACAAATCCATTGTGATCCTGCTCGATCGATTACTTGGATTATTCATATCGCTATGTTTACCTAGTCAATACCACCCAGGCGATTGCTCACCCACCTACTGCATTCACCATTCATCCATCCAAAACCCTCATACAGGCCCGGGCCCGTTCCATTTTGGGCTTTCCAACCCTTCCCCCACCATGCAACCGAAACCGAAACCGGGTATTTGGAATGTCTGTTATATGCAGAATACAACACATTTGAGTATAATGCCACTTTGGAGAGGTTCGAGGTTGCAGAGGGCGTTCTGGTCTGAGTTGGGAGAGTGGCTCGAGGTTGTGGATGAGGCAAGGAGGGAGAGGGACGTGGAGAGAAAACGGAAAGAAAGCGCCTGGTGTTGCAATGTGCGACCTTCTGTGGCCCCTCTAAGCAATGGCACCTGTATCCGCTCCCGCTCCCTGCCTCTCGAAGCCCGGTAATAATGGTCATGGCGATGGAACCTGACCCTTCGCATATCGAAAACTTGGATTACGCGCGGATTTATCAATGCTTTTTCAACCCTTCCACTCTTCATCTTCACACATCTCGTTCGCTCAAGTCAGTCCATATCCCATCGAATTCCTTCCACAATGCATCCTATTATTAAGGATATTGGTTCGCCCCGAAGAACCATAATCCCCCATCCCCTTTTCAACAATGAGTATGATGCTCCCTCTCCCATTCCTCTCATTTCCTGTGACCGCCTAGTCGGAGCCCGATGGAGCAGCTCTTAGACAGAGAGTCTTGATTTAGGCCATAGACCTGTACTCGAATATAAGTGCATAGATGCAGTATAGATGATAAAGAAAATGTTCGGCCAATTCGACCTCGAATTCATCTTGGTTGTTTAGTCTAGTAGCAAAATGAGGAAAGTCTAGCAATCTATGGGGTACGGCAAGTAGATAGAATACGTACATACAGCACTAGACTAACCCTAAAACATTCCCTCAGCACGTCCCGTTGGGTTTACTCATACAGCCGCTTCTTTCAATATGAAGACTATGCTGCGTCAGTCTAGTCTCGAATTGGAGATCCAAGGGATGGGACTCCCAAAACCCTTCTATACGCCGCCAACGTGAGCTAGATAGGTTGTCGAACAAAGAGTAAAAGCAAACATGAAACGTACTCTAGCTAGCTACCCACCGTCCCCACCGCTTCTTCCCACCGTAGTATTCATGAATAACTGTCGTATTCTACTATCCTAGCTTCAGTGTGTATTTGGCTTAGCTCCCATCCTTCCGCAAGTCTACTTTATCAACTACCCACAAATTCCTTGCCGCGTGTTGCCCAGGGCCCTCAGCCTCCTCCCTTCACAATGCATGCATTCTATTGCGGCGGACTTCCCCAGAGTCCCTTCATGACTAGCCTGCATGTTGCCTTCTGTATCTCTTGTCTGTGGTACTTCGCCCTGCAATTGTTGCATCTTTTCCCAGTGTGTTCGATCATTCAGTGTTGCATGATGAAGAATTTAGAACTTTGCACCCATGGGCGCTTAGACGTTGTATGCATAAGAAAATGTCGATCACTGTACAAGTTAACTTGGTCGGTGTGCTGATAGAGCAAATCCCGGCTTGGGTCGGATGGTTGGTTCAAGGGGCGAACAGGATGAGATTAACGTAGAAGTAGATCCCCACGGGACGAGAGCTTATCGACCGTCGGGCAGTAAATCCGAGCGACTGTGTGCCCGCGCCTACTAACATACACTTCCGACCATGCCAGGGGCAAAAAAAAATGAACCATTCGCAGAAACCACCGACTTGCTACGGGGAGAGGCTATCACTCCCCGTTCAATTCCAAGTTGTGGCGTCCTAAGCACGGCTAGGGCAGACAAGGGCCTGGCCAACCCAGCCGCAAGCCCGCCATGTTGGAAATTCAGCGGCTACCTAGGACGCTTAGAGTGGCTTTCGGCCGCTATGGGGTGGCGTGCACATGCTTTATTGATCCCTCCCCCATTTTGTTGATCTCTGTAGTAGACTACCGTGTACAGCGAGTTAGCATATGTGATATCGCGATCAAATATACTCTCCCCTAGGTATGTTCCAGAATGTACGGAAAGGCGTCGCTACGGAGCTAAGGCTATACGAGGGATGAAGAAGTTGTGCATCCAAGGTGGCAACAAACCGTACCACCTGACCCATTTGAAGGTATCAAGAGCTTAATCCTCGCCATCTGGTCAATTGATGGTCCTCGACTATTCAATGTGCCCTTGGTGATCGGGCTTTTAATTACAACGCCACCCGATGGCTCGACCATGAGCATCAGTGGGCTTGGAGGCTGTGCTCATCCTGCCCCGAATGAAAGAAAACAAAAAAAGCAACTGGTCGCTTGTTGCTGCCGGCCAGACCGGAGTGTCATGGGTGCCAGCTGCGCAACAAACTTGACGCTTAGAGTCACCTGCCGCCATTCGAACGCCGTCAGAGAAGGGTTATCCAACAAGGCACCGGTCATCAGATATTGAGAACAAAAAATGCATCACTTGTAGGGGAAAATGTGGGTGGCAGACTCAGGTGTGATGTATAGGGATTCGGGGCCTTCTCCGAATTGATCCCATCCCAGATAACCTAAATCAAGGCGCCTTCGGTGTCGCCCCCGAGATCGCCCTCGTCGGGACAAAGCGGCATTCCTCCTAACAGGAGCCTACATTGAGTCAAAGAATAAGCGAAGCGTTACGTTAGTCCGGAAATGAGGTACAATGGCATTCAGTGTCATACTATGTAGAGGTGGGTCAGCCGCGGGGAGCAGTCGATCGGGACCGTAGAACCCGGTGAGTTGTGACATCACCATCTCGGCAAAGCAGTGCACTCCGCAACGCCGCTCCATTCTTGTACGTTGACTGCATTCCCTTACATTTTCATATTTTTTCCCTCCCCTGAGCCATGAATCAACTGGGAAGATGCATGACTGAACATTCCACGACGGCGTGCCGAGCATCCGTGAGCGTGGGTGGTCAGCTACAGATATCAGTGGGAGAGCTGGTAGGAAATGATGGGCGATGTTGATCGGTGTTCCGCCACCCAGGGTGGCGGCCCACCCTTCACTGTGCGGAAATTTTGGCGGGGGGAAAGTCATTTGAACCGTAAGTGATGAGGGCCAAGCAAAAACACACCAGCAACAGAAAGACAGCGCCGGCAACTCCTTGGACGACTCAAAGTAAAACTACACATCCCATCCAGGTGAAGCGACAAGGCGGGATAGCAGGCGCTTGAATGGTCGCCGGAATCTTGCATGAATTGCAGTTCCCAATACTTGTTGCTCACATAGAGTCGGTGAAACTTGAAACAGTACGAGAGCGGAACAACGGCGCCCATCAAGAGAGGTAACAGCCTGCGAGAGTGCGGAACGAGACGGGATCGCTGATGGTTTGTCGCCCCGAGGGGTTGGAGGGAATGACTAGGGTATCCGAAACACACGTCCTATGGAATCAGATCACCCTCAAAAATTAGCACGCGCAACGTTAGGGGCAATGAGAGACAACACAAGCCCGCTTCAACAGGAGATGAAACGAGTGAAGGAAAGGGCCACAAGGATGATGATTGCATCTAAAGAGTACCAGGACGATTGATCCTCCTGAGCTTAATTGACATTTTTCATAAGCCGGGGGGCCGTGAGAATGACAACACTGAAGTGCTTCCGAAGGTGCACTGCCCTGGAAGGACAACGGGGCCGTGTTACGGATACTCTGCAAGAAATATGCCGGGCCAACTTGGACTCAGCTCTGGTTGGCTCAGTCGACACCGCTCAAGGAAAGTTGTGGCGGAGTACGATATGAGCAGGGCACCCGGAGAGAACGCAAATTGAAACGTTTCAAGCTGATACAACCTAATAGTCGGCCGACTCCGCAGCAACAAACTGAATTGATGATTAGTCACGTGAGGACCGTGGTCTCCATCGGAGCCTGTGACAGGTCCATCACGATCTGAATGGACAACGTGACAGTTTGAATACGGATCATTTTGCCTTCCCCCCAATGATGAATTTTCTGCTCAACTCAGGTCTTTCGAGCTCCGTACAACACGATATTATGCGCCGTGTGGGACCACAGCCCTTGCCCTTATATATAGGGCATGGGCGTCATGCCCACCGATCGAGTCTACCTTTCCTTTTACTTCCCTGTCAAGGCTCATAAAGACTGAGTGCTTTGTCCCTATCTACTTGGTTCACTACCCCTACCACCTTTTCCGCATTCCAGCTTATTTATACCCAGCTATGCTTCTCCCTTCGGCCGTAGCGGATCTTTCTGGGCAACATGCTGCGCCCCCAATTCCAATGAACTCGCAATACAAACCCCTGCCCCAACCCGCTCAGTCGACGGCGCCTCTCGTGCTCGTGGAGGGTGAGTGCTGATCATTTCACGCCCTTGGACTTTCTCTGACGCTGAGTGATTCAATTCAGGGTTCATGTCGTACACTTCAGAGTATTTCTGGTGAGTTGGAACAGGACTCTACGCATCCATTCACCATGGCCTGACACGATGCTCCTTGTGTTTCAGGGGCGACTTTGAAACGCATTTAAATGCTCACCGCGCTAGAATAGGTAGCAAGAAGCGCCGCCACATCATGTTCGCTCGTGTGAGCCCCGTCAACTCGGTTCACGACCGTGCATGCGAGCTTTTCTACCTTCTTCGTGGTGGAAGCGTGGATTACGGCGAAGAGCACGCCAAGAAGCACAAACACAGACGATTTGGACGACATCATTCCATTGGACTATATCCATCGTGGTCTGTGGAACACCCCTTGCATTTCATTGGCCACAGTATGGGCGGCGTAACGGTCGTGAAGATGATGACTCTCATGCGAGATGGTTTCTTCGGGCCCGATGTTCACTCGGACATGGTCGCATCCGTCACTAGTGGTGGGTTAGAATATGATCCGTTCCCCTTGAATGATCACTTATGTCCCCTTTGTTAGTTGGTTCTCCCTTCCGAGGGACGCAACTTACTTACTGGATGATAGGTATGAATGAGTCGGGTAAGGGACATCATCCCATTTCTGTGCGTCCTCCTTTATGTGCTACTTGGCTCAAAGCCCCTGACGCCAGACCTTTCACGCAGTTGGCCTCGTTAATTTCCAAATTCGTTCATGCTGCGACTTACTTCTCGCCTATTCTGCCTTCGTCGTTGTTGCCTGACTTCTGCTGCGAAGCGCGTCCAGTCTCCATGAGTGAAATATCGCCTGTCGAGTTCTTGAAGCAGTTATGGAAATCAGATTGGAGTGGAGGCAAAGATTGTATCCCATGGGACTGCACCTTTGAAGCCGCAGAGGAGCGCGACGAAGAATATCTGAGAACTGGGGCGTCCCTGGGGAAGACCTGGTACAGGTCGTACGTCACTACATTCGTAGGTATCTTTCCGATATGGCTTCGACCTTGACCAAAACCTCATCACGATTTTAGACGAATCGTGCTGACCCCGTAGAACCATACCATGTGCCTTTCCTCCGCCGAATAGCTTCTTCTCCTCCTATGTGGTTGTCAGCTTTCATCACTGGAGGTTACGACTTCTCCACCATCCGTCCGGTCCCGTCCTTTCTTCGCCGAACCAAACCTTCTTCATCTGAGTTTCCTTCCTCGCCTCCCTCTCCTTCGGGTTCTTCGATATCATCTGCCTATGACTCTGAAACCGAATCTGAGTACTTCTCAGTCGACGAGGACTCAGACGCTGAAACCGTCACCGGCGATACTCCTTTCCCCACTTCATTAGCTATGGAGAGGATCCTCGATGAAGATGAGGCTACTGAAGGCGGAGAGCTCAAAAACCCATTTGAACTAGGAGAGGCTTACTATTCGAATGATGGTGTCGCTCCTGTGTTCTCACTGTGGCACCCTGGGTCATGTTCTTCCGAGCATTGCATTCACTACCCACCACTCTCGGGCACAGCTCGCTTGCCAGTTGATCATCTGCGTGCCAAATTAGTCCCGCGACCTGGTGTATGGAACGTCGTCACAGTAGAGGATGCCCATCACTTGAGTTTGATGCCGCTTTGGACGGGAAGTAAAAAGCAGCAAACCTTTTGGTATGGATTAGGGGAATGGCTGGAGGAAGTCGATCACGCAAGACATTTTTTCGATATTATGGAAGGGAAGCGAGATACTAGGATAACAAGTTCTCCTAGCGCAGTCCACCTGAAGAAATTGGGAAAACAGTAAGCGGAGCTTCCCCCGTCCAGTACGGCAGAGCATTTTGGCACTGAGACTAATTCGATGGTTTACCCTAGTCCTATTGTTATTTCGAACTAAAAAAATCCTACCTCTAAACCAACATTGCCAAGCGGCCAACCTACTGACATCTCAGTAGCGGGCGCAATTCCTGAACCTTCACCGTATACACCACAAAAGATCATTCACACTTAAGTATAACCACCAGAAACCTGGTCGACACTCTTTAGCATAATCTCTCCACATTTCGTACACTATCTTATTCCTTTCGCTTCCAACAACATCATCACCTTCATTCTAGTCTTACATAAGGATCCCCCCACACACTCGTATGCATCTCCAACTGTTGTATCTCCACTTCTCATTATGGATCCCATTTATCCTGGGCAATTTGCTGCGCAAACATATATGGCCATTAGTTACTGGAATATAATCCTTACTACTGTATGTCTAGCAGTTAGGCGCCTATAAGCCTGAATGTGAATCCCTTGCGTTGCAGGATTTCGAGATGAATGTGCTGTCATGTTTGTCCGATGAGCCTAGTATGGTTTCGCTAACAAGTTCATTAATTCTCCGTGGCCTCGCAAATGAAGGTCAGTTGATATCACACGGATCTACATTAGTTAAGTGAGTGTTGCGCTAACAGATAAGGTAAGCAAGGCTAATGGCTCCGATTTGGGACGGCATAAGCGTGAGTCTTATGAACTGACGATCCTATCAACTCCATAATATATGGATTGTGAACCCATAATGACGGCGCTGGTCCGTGGCGGATCATGGAAAGAGATGAACCCCTCAAGATTCGCGCTGCCAGGACTCAACTCCATTGGGACGGGACCCCATTGCGTGGGGTTTGTACCCCATTAACTTGGTCGAGTACTATACCCACACGACCAATTACCGGTCACGCATTACAGCCGGCATTGTCCCGTTTGGAGGGAATGCATGTGGTCGCGTGATATATGAGTGATGGGGTATGAATGTGGTCAAACGGCGGTAGCACTGCCACCGCGCTTTAGGCTGACCGCATGCAGGCCTTCCGCAGATCCCGCCGTTTGGCTCATTGAAAGATGTTCCCCACGGCAGATGGCCTGTATCAACTCACATGAGCAGGACTCAGGAGCAATATTGTGCGCACACAGAATATTTTCATCGAATCCCCGACATTCTCAGAATACAAATGTCGGCTTTGATCGTCGCCTACCAAATTTCCTGGGCGCCACCTAGAACTTCTACCCAGGGCACTGAACACTCCAGGCAAGTCAAACGGGGAGCTGGGGTGGAAATCGGCTACTGGATGGTTCCGGATGGATGTGGCCCACATAATGGGCAGGGATGGGCAGAATGGCAAATACTTTATTCGGTGTTTGTGTCTACAATGTTGCAGTATACAGGGTGTATTGAACGGGGCAGGAGAGGGTGAAACGGTGGGGATACAGGCAGCTACCTTTATGTTTGTTTAGCTTGATTAATTTGATGGATCGGATGCAATTTTGACCTAGCAGCCGCTAAGACAAGAGATCACCAGAATGTCCTCCCCCTTGCAGAATGCTAACGGAATAACCGCTTGCTCTAGTAGTAAAGCTCAGTCTCACTATATGCGCGAGAACTATTATATTACCTAGTAGATAGCTGTAAGGTAATATACAATAAGTTACAAGATATAAGAAATGAAAGAGAGTAACTAACCTCAGTCTCAAGCAATATGCGCGAGAACTGAGGGAAAAGGAAACTAATTCAAAAGATTGAATATAGTTTGTGGTCTTTGCGGATAAGTCCGAAGTGACCAAAATAAGTAAGAAGCAAAAGGTGTTGTGACCAAATAGTCACGCTACCGCGGGAATGTGGCTGTACGGAAACTCGTCCGGCCTCCCATAGCACACGGTTCCTCCAACAAATGCGTCTTCTAGCACATTTGACGCGTCAATCCTCACCCTTCAGGCCGACTTTTCCAGTGGCCTCACCCTTTTGACAACAGCTCCCACTGCCAATGAATTCCTCAGAGCTACAGAGGGTCCATTTGCGGAGTTGAAAGAGCTAGTTATGCAGCATACTTCAATTGCAAACAGACCACGATTTCAACCCCTCGCCCCCCCGGAGAAAATTTTGAAGGAGATTGTGCAGAAGATATGGGGTCATTCATCTGTTCAGACAGTTGATGATATTGGCGAGATTCTAGAGAACGGACACGTCACAGATGATTTGAGCCTCGAAGGTACATTTGTACCTATTGGAATGTTTAAAAACACTTAGAAGCCACTGCACAGTTTTTTTGGAAGCTTGCATCGCAGGCTATGCCAAGAAAAGGGAGAGGTCACCCCAAGAAGTCATGAAACGTTTCCGATTACACAATCCTTCCGAAGCGGGCCAAACGGCCTGGCAGGCATGGCTCAAGCTTCACCGTAAGTCTAGCCGTAATACTTGCAGCCCATATTCGGGACTAATTGTTTCCCAGCTGGAATTGATAGTCAAGAGGCTGCAAGGCTGCATAAATCACACCAAGAAGCTGTTGAGAAGCACTACCCCGATTGCGCGGCAGAGGTGAATGCATTTTACGAAAAAGTCCTGATACATTGTGGAGACATTGTTTTGTCAAAGGATGAAAGGGATGCTAAACCCAACGAAGGCCTCTATCTGTTGCAGAAGGTAACTGGAAAGTACGCCGCTCAGGTACAGTGGACAGGATTCTAGGGACTACTAGATTTGGTTCAACTAAGGCTTTGCGGTAGCTTGCCGCACTCAGCACCATTCACCCCATTGGTGTGGCTGTAGTGGGATTCATAGCAGACGACACACTTTCCCCTTGAGACTCGACTATCGCTTTTACCAGCTCTCCGATGATCGCGGAAATGGTCAAAGCTATGGGCCTACCCCTTGCAGAGGATGCCGCATTGGCGATGAGAAACTTTTACGATGGAATAAAGGCATTCAGGTACGGGTTTATGTTTAGAAGGGTACTGTTGGCTTACTTGTATCCCCTCAGCCCATATCAACCTGACGCCATCAAACAGAGGTATGAGTGACTTCTCCTCGCAGTCTGCACAGGCTGAAATTGCTGCAGAGACTTCCTTCATCATTGTCATGACCGACAAATCCCGGGGCTCTGTCAGCGGCGAACCAATGCCAATAGGCGAATCCGCCGACCCGAAACCCATCCTAACCAGCCCCCAACCCCATGTCTGGCCCCCTGCCTTACTGCGTGAGACTTGGCCAAGAATCAGAACCTAGACCCTGCCGGTATTCCAACCTTACCTCCAGTTCCTGAGCCCTTGGCGCTCCCGGCATTCAGTCACGCCTGCCTTGTCTCCATCTGAACCACACTCATCGCTTCCCGCTATGTGGTCACAGCCATGCCCCGCTTCCGTCCACTCCGCACCCTCTGCCCACTCCACACCCTCTGCCCATCTCTGCACCTTCTGGCCACTTCTGGTTGCCCTTGACACCTCTGGTCAGGTCAACACTCCCACTCCCCTCTGTACCTCTGTTGGCCTTCATGCTGTCCTTGTGTGACAGTGCTGGCAGATCAACTTCTGTTCGCGGACTTGTGTCGGCACCGCACTGACCCCGCTTATTTGCGGACTTGTATCGGCGCCGCGCGCTGACCTCCGCTTTTCCTCTGGCCATTTGTCACTTGGCAGCTTATCATTCATTCCTTGCCGAGTGCCATTTATTGTTTGCTTCCCTGCCAATATCGGCATTTGATCCCCTCTTTATTGGCACTAGGTCATTGATCTCATTCAGTTATTCATCAATAACCCTTGCCACTTATTGTTTAGTGATCTGTTCCTCCTTTCCAGTTCCCGGGCTCTTGTCCTTATTTAGTTTGACAATTCCCGCTTATCTCCGCGCCGGACCGCGCCGGACTGACCGGCCTTTCTATATTCCCTCTTGCCTATTTATATACCTTGTAAATACTTTCGGGGACCCCAGTCTGAAATCAACTAGAGTACCCCCCCTGTCTGGTCTGAGTCTCTCCTTCTGCAAAGGGGGCTTCCCCCCTCTGAGTCCGTGCTCGCGGAGTCCGCGCTCCTCCTACAGGTCCGCTCCGCCCACAAGTCTGGTTTGAAGTCCGCTGTAAGTGTCAGTTTGTAAATACGGGATCTCCCCCAAATGTCAAGCTCAGGGCACAGCGCTCCACCTGAGTCGCTGAGGCCGCGATCCCACTCTGCTAACCTTGAACAGCGCTTCCGGACGCGCCGCATATTTCCGCCCGCATATCCGCGCGTGCGCGCTCCAACAGACCTCTGCCACAATCTCCGACACCGAAAATATCCCAGCCTCTGACAAAATCCAGTCTCTGACAATCATCTTGGAGCATTTAACAACTCCAAAACGTCTACCAGCGAGGTGTTTGGGGCCTCTGGTCTCATGAAGTCCATTGTGACGCAGGCGAAGCAAAGCGTCCATTTCAGTGATGATCTGGACCGATATTTGGGTAACACTACTGCGAAATCAGAGGTTGAGTGTGATGCAGAGGACGTGGATTATCACACACCTTTATTGAAGATGAAGGAAGGCCTGAGCACTATAGACCGGGCATATGGGGCGCATACCGTTCGCCGCACTGATTGTGCTGGGAAGCTCAAAGCCATGATTCGTATGTCCTACTTTTGCAGCACTATCCGCTTTGCTCATTGGTGATGTCTACTTGTAGAGGAGGCGACAGGCATAATGGACCTTGGGCACAACTGGAGAGGCGTCAACATACTTCCGTTCTTGCTTGAACACCGTCTCTGTTTTGCCGGTTGGCATCGCGGTGTTCGACGCCTAAACAGAGGGCTTCCGTGTGATTGGACCCCACGCGAAACTGCACGGTGCATGTTACAGTTCGATCATGAGGATCCGGTGCAGACCTTAAGGGTGGAACACATGACAGATGGTACAGTGAATGTCAATGAAACTCAAAAGGCATGACTGATGGGTATGGGCTTACCAGATGAGTACCTGAAGCATGAGGTGTTACACTATGCACCGGATGGGAACGGCAACGTCAGTAAATATGCGTTACCTCAAAATGAAGTAAGGAGAGCAGTTGGGAAAATGGCCATCATCCCGGCATCATCCCACAAACGTAAGGGAAGCACCCCAGACCCTACCACTGTGTCTATGGAACGAGGTTCAATTGGAGACGGCACAATACCCACCCCATCTCCTAAGCGAATCAAAAGGGGGTCTAGAGCCATGCGTACGCGCACCTCAACCAAACGTCCTCGTGCGACACCTAGGGCCAAGAAACAGGCAAGGAAGACTGCCCTACTTGAGTGCGAGGCGTCGGGTCCACAGGATGAGGGAACAGTGCCTGAAACACTGCCCAAACACTCGCCTGAACTGAGCATGTCTTCCTCGCCAGTAAAAATGGAGGTGAAAGACCTAGCTGGATCTCCGCAGGCCGCACATCAAGCCCCCTGGCATGAATGTGGGCCGCGACTCCCTGACGAACCGGAAAACGACGTCTTCACAGCACAGGCCAGTAAAACGAATATGGAGCCGCCTACGCCAATGGTCATCCCGCCTATTAGGTTAATCCATCCAACGCCGCACAGTACTCCCGTCAAAGTTCAAGAGGCACCAAAGATCATAAATACTGGAAGCGCGCACCTCACTGTGAACGAAGGGACAGTGGCTAGTACTCCTGTTGGGGTTCGAGAGGTGTCAAGGATCATAAATAACGGAGGCACACACCTTGCTGTGAATGGAGGGACAGCGGCTCGTGAACCATCGGAGGCACCGTCTTCAACAACGAGCATGAGTGGCGAGGTTCCTACCTTTGATGCCTTCTTCAAGTGTGCACGCCACTCAGTGTGGCGGAGCGCACGGAGAATCCTTCCAGGCCTTCGTTTGCGGGCGCTAGCGGCGGAAGATGTTGAACTCCTTGTGAGGATTGACATCGTTGCCCAGTATGTTGAGAGGGAGCCACCTCCCAATGTCTTGAACATTGGGCAACACTGGAGAATGGTTCACACTGCTGGACAGGAGCTTTGCGAAAGGGGTGCTGATGGCGGGGGCGTTGCAATGCAGGTGTTACAGTTGCTTGATGAGATCGAGGCTGGCGAGGAGGAAGACATTATCAATATGTGGGCCTACATGTTGCCAGAGTAATAGATTGTATTTTCGAAGTTATTTACAATAAACACGCTGTTATAGAACCCAACCCATGGGCTGAGCAACAGGTAACGGGAGTAGGGCAGCTTGCAGGTTTTAGCGTACATAGGAAACGGCCACAGACGGCCACTGCGTCTACAACTGGAAATGGGAGTGTAATTCTTCCACAGTCGGCCTGTTTGGGGGAGCAGGAGGGCTCTCTGCCACTTTAAGTGCAAAGAGGCCAGTTTTGGGCTGCCAGCGAATAGACTCAAACTCATCTTGAGGCGGGTTTCCTGACCTCTTCAACATCTCCGTTGTTCGAAGTTCGATGCCCTCAAAAAGGTGCCTTGCAGAATCGGCAATGAAACGAACAACATGGGGGTAGATAGAACCTTCTGCAGGGTAGATCCTTTGGCGGAATGCACGCTTGAAGCGGCGAAGGCGACAAAGGATGAGGCAGAAACGAAGGAGACCTAGATATTCCTCTTCACTCAACTCGAGGGGCCTATGCAGGCACATTTTTTCAAGCACATCAGATCTGAACGTCACCTCAATCACGTTGAACAATATGCGTCCTGAGTTGGTTGTCGTCGTCATGATCTGGAAGCGATTGTATTCGAAGAGGTCCTGCGAGTAGATCCGGGCCCAGAGTTTGGCTATCTCACTAGGCATGGTGTCTGGACCTTGAGGGATGAGAGGGGCTGGTGCACGATCTAGGAGAGTCATGACTGTGGTCTTGTCAAACCCACGAGAAAGGGTCTCGCTGATATATCCAAGCTCATAGACACCGGTGTACCCGCTTGGCGTATAGTCCTCCATTTCAATATCTTTGAGAACAGCATCGGGGTATCTTGCTTGGAGGTATCGCTTGAGGCTTTGAGCTCCCTCCTGTGTCTTGCAGAGCAAGTTAAGACAACGAGTCATACCAGCCCGGCCAACAACTTCCTGGTTCACAGTGTGGTCACGTACTTCTCGATACGCAAGAACGCCCCGCCGCTTGACAGCCTCCAAATCATCGCGCAGCTCCACTGCCGGACCTGACAGCTGTATGGATGTGCCTAGCCACACATCAGGGGTACGATGGCCCTCCTTAGTAGCGCTAGGCGGGACGATACAAGGTATGGATTGAAATGACAGCGGAAGAGGATGATGAGGTTGGTAGTACGAGAAAGGGATTCTGACAAACGCCGCCTTCAGTGGAGCATGGGCGCCGATGGGGAACGGGACTCTCATGGTCTTCCATTTTGTTCCCTCCAAGGCCGCACTAGAATGCAGGCCTTCCTCGTATTTCAAGTCTACCCAGACTCCTTGCAGCACGCTCTTCACCTTGGCAGAGAAGTCCTTGAATGGGATAGGAACCCCCTCAGGGGCAAGCGCTGTGAGACATTGCTCCATCACAAAGAGCTGAGCAGAAAAATCATTTGATGGAGCTGTGAGCAGGGTTTGCTGCGGCGGACGGGGCCCCGCAATGATTTCTGTAACAGCAAAGTCAAATCCTATAGTGATGTCTCCCCTTGCAGCGCCTTGCAAATTCTTGGAGTGAGCGCGGCTCCGTATTTCCTGCTGAAGGGCATGTTCTGCTACCGAATCAAGCATGGGCGGACATGATCGAAAGACGGCGAAGCGGTTGTCACCATGTTCCACTCTCCAATGGGGAACTCCCCACCGTTCCAGAGTGAGAGCATATGCCTGGGCGGAGACACTAAGGTTGGAGTTGTGGACCTCAGTACGGGTGCCGTCTGAACCATCAAAGATGGTCCCAATGGCCTCTTCCTGAAGCGGCCAGGTCGGAAGCTCGTTACCACCCAATATGGCACATGCATCAAGGGAAATAAGGAGGCAGTAGCGAAAATGCCCTCGTAGCTCTCCGATCCGGCGTTCAATCTCGCCAACCGTTTCATGGTGATAAGTCTCGGACTGCGCAATCATTCGGGCTTGGAGAAGCTTCTGAAGATAGGCTTCCGATTCAGGCTTCAGTATCGCCATGGTTTCACGGTGTTTGGGGAGGATCTCGGCGCGGCAGAGATGAGAGACGGTGCTCTGGACACGGCAAAGAAGTTGACTCAGCACAGACTGCGTGCCCATGATCCGTTCCCTCCACTCAGACGTTGGGAGCCAATTCAGATTATCAGCAGAACGTTGCAAGTCAATGTTAAGGATCGGCGCTTCGATATAACGAAATGGGGGGTGGCGCTCAATGAGTGCGAGGTGTGGACGAAGTGGGTCGAAGCTGACTGGTCTCTGGCAAAAGTCCATGAACTCCCGATACTTCAGAGAAGTGTTTAAGACA
The DNA here is from genome assembly GCF_015039405.1 of Cantharellus anzutake. Taxonomy (NCBI): domain Eukaryota; kingdom Fungi; phylum Basidiomycota; class Agaricomycetes; order Cantharellales; family Hydnaceae; genus Cantharellus; species Cantharellus anzutake. The sequence continues at coordinate 86,587 of NW_024067125.1, read as the reverse complement.
CTTGTTCTTGCCGGAGGGGTGGCATCAACCCAGGAAGCATATGTTCCATTGTAAGGACAAACATCACGGGTATTTACTGCCACGATGCGGATTGCCGTCTGACGGTAAGCTCGCTTGACAGCGGATTCTGAGGTAACCTTATGTGTTAGACTGGAATGGCCTGATAAATGAAAACGGTATACCACTTACGAGATAGCCCTTCCCTCCATTTTCGAACATGGTCTGCAGCCTCGGGAGTGGGGGAAAGGGGCCGAATGGGTAGAGGGGGGGCTCCTGTCGATATCATCATGTAGTGTGAGAATGGCAAATAGAATGCCGTAATATACTGTGCATACCTTGAATAATCATAGCTTCTTTCAGCAAGGACATCGTACCCCCTTCCTGCGCCATGATCTGTTTGACTGAGGTGAACGATGCGACATCTGAGGCTGGTGCTCTTGGTCTTGGCGGTGGCTCAAAGGAGGATGGCAGGGGTGGACGAGAGGGTGGGAATCCTGATGTGTATTGGGAGAAAGGGGCTGAGGTATGGGCTAGGTTGAACTGTACATCTTCCCCGACTGGAGGTGAACGAGGGCGATGCCGTTCTGGGGGATAACGAGGTGCTCTCGCACCTGACAGCAGCTTATCGGGGGATGGCAGGGGAGGAGGACGAGAGCGTAGGTTTTCTGACCAATTAAGGGGGGTCGGGATGGAGGTGTGGCCTGATGGCATTCTGGCTTGGTGGAACCGGACATCTTCCGTGCCTGGAGACGAAAGATGGCGATGGTGTTCAAGTGCATGTGGAGACTCTGCACGATGGCGTCTAAGGCCCCCTGATCCTGAATGGCCTGAGAAGCGAGAGGGATGATGAGAGAATTCCTCGGATGAAGACACCGGACGCGGAGGCCAGGGGCTTTGATGAACTGGATGTTGCTCCACCGCTCGCAGGTCATGCGGATGGTAAGAGCTTTGTACATGCTCTGGTGATCTGCTTCTTCGTGCAGGTGAGCGTTGACGTGAGGAATGGCCTCGCTGATGCCATTGATGTGTGAGGCTCGTGCTCTGAGAGGGGACTCGTGGATGCGGCAAACGCTTCTTAATGGACCTCCTGCGGCGCTGAGAGGCGTGTGACGCTGATGGCACATCGGAATCATCCCTTTCCGAGGCTAACGTGGAGGCCCCCCACCTTCCGCTCTCCCACTCATTGTCACTGAGGAATTCTTCTGGTTCAGAGGAGGCCCCATCGTCGTCCTCTGGAAAGCGAAACGGCACATGAAATCCCACTTGGATATGTCCATCCGCTGTGAAAGTGCAAAGGGAAAGGAGGCGAACCGCTCCAGGAGGGTAGGTTGGCCCCGCGGGCTTGGAACGGTTGCGATATTGGATGTCGTTAAACATGATAGCCAGCTCGTGCACCAGACCGATTGGTCCTGATGTTACGGGGTCCACATTCTGTATGAGATGCTGTTCCCAGTGCTGCACGCAGACACATTCTGCAATGCCCTGGCTAGTGCCCTTTGTTGCTTTCTTCATCGACTTGGTCCACTCCGATGGTCTCACCCTCTTGAGGGAGACTTCACCCAATGTCTTTCCAACTGTCCACCCAGATTTGGTGTCAGAGTAGGTAAACGGTATAGGCTCGGGCAATAGGATAGGTGGCGGCATGGGATGGACAAAACACCGCAAGTACCGTCGTGCATCATGGGGAAATTGGTGATATTGCAGAGGGGCAATTTCAGGGTCATTCTGGTGACATGAGTTAATGGCATTTTGAAGCCATGGGCGGGAAATGAGGCATTCGGATGGAATGACGTATACTTCGAATGCAGCGTAGTAATAATGGATCGAGTACGGTGAATCCAGCTTGCACCCCTGAAACGTTCCATCCAGTGAGTGATCCACACCAGGGCTAACTACCTCCTCTACGATCGGAATCCGTTCCTGTCCTGAAAGGAAGCGGGAGGGACGTAGGGGGCCGTCCTGTGAGGGTAGTTCAAGCGCACGAATATGAAAAACGCCCTGACGGTTTATCTTCCAGCCTTGATGAAGACGAACAGCATTGGGAACAGGAATGGGGGACGACGTGGCAGAGTCAAGGCTCATATGCACAAACGGGAATGCCGTATAACAAGAGGAGGGGGGAGATGGTAGTGAGAAGCCCAATTGCAAACCAAGCCTAATAAGATTTAGTATTAGCGAAGGATGGCGGGCGAAGCAGAGGCAAAGGCAACAAGCACTAGAGTGGAACAACGAGAACTATCGCACCTCGTGCAGCAGCGTGGAGGAGGGGGTGAATACGATGGTGACTAGGCCAATCGTGTAGAAAGCCTGCGGGCTCGTATCGGTACTTTGACGATATCCAGTGCGTCGAGCGAAGCAGGGGCGATATAGTGAAATGACGAAACCTATTCCACCCGGCACAGCAGTGTGTAAGCACCCTGCATGACCTGAGTGGTTTGAGACTGCATTGAAAGCTGGGTGTGGCCTAGCAGCGGGCTTTGCCCTAGGACGCTGAACGAAGGGAGGTAAAGGCGACTAACGCAGTCGAAAGATCTTTCGCACCCTGGTACAGCAGCGTGTAAACACCCCGCACGACCTGAGTGCCTGGGGGCGTTTGGTATCTCTGTAATAGCAGCGAGTCACTAGAACACTCTGCTTTCCACAAATGCCAAACACCACTGAATTGAACGGCCCAGCATGATGTGGGGTGCGACGCCTCTGTTTCGAACGGAAACTGTAGAATAGATTAAGTAAAATTGTTACCTACTTGACAATGCGGTTATACGCCTGGTCCACTAAGACCTGGGACCCTCTGATCGACGAGAGGTGTGCAACACTGGGCAGGGTGGCGGAGCTACGAAGAGGGTATCGATGAGATCAATGATCGAACGGTGCTGGTATGCAGGCTAACCACAAAGCGGCACTTACGTTTACGATGATTGGCTGCCACTCCCACGCTGTCTGAATCGAGCTGCCCGTAGTTCGACGTCCGGTTTCAAAGTGCCAAGTTTTGGGGCCGCGTTCGATATTCCAAATGTGGCGAGTATAGAAGTCAAGGAAGGTTAACAATCCTGAAGATGGAACTCTGAGGGAAGAAAGATGTGCATGCACTCACCTTTGATGATGAGGGAAAGGGGTGATGCGAAAGATGAATGACGTTGAAAATGAGTGGGTCCACTGGCTCGTGACCTTTGTTAAATTAATTGTGACATCGTCGTAAATAATCCAGGGGATACCTACCTCGTCTGATGGCACTTTAATAATATATTGGCGAAGTGGTGATAGTGATACGAGTGTCGGAAAAGATGGATGGTGTTGAAAACGGCACCGCTTGTGACCCTATTGAATTAATTGTGACATGGTCATGAATAATCCTGGCCACCGCTCTTAACAAGGACAGATATGCGCTAGCCTTTTTCCAGGAAGAGAATAGTGGTACAAATGTTTGAAAAGATAAATGGTGGTGAAAATAGTGTTTGGTCTTGCGAGCTCGTGACCCTCATCGGTTGTCATGAATAACCGTGACTGTGGAGCTGTCATGAATAATCCTGAGGTGCAACCTGCCTTTTCTGATAGATCTTTAACCACTGATATGATGCACCATAGGACAAGAGCGCTGATATTGCGGGGAAACGGGGTCACGGACGGCCCCGATTGTACGTAACACCTGATGAGCGCCGAGCGGCTAATACACTGCAACAATGCAACCGTCGTAGAAGACTCAAAGCGTAGGAGAAAACCGTGAATCGAGCCAGAAATAGAGTGTAGGCTAACATGACGTTAAATAAGAGAGCCAGGGCCTGTCTCGGATCCCCTGAATGCTACAACCAAGATATCCGCCACTCGTTCAATGGGAGCCCACAAACTTAACTGGTAAGACATCTCCCCATAATGATAATAGGCAAGACCAGATACTAAGGAGTACTGAGAAGACAGGCCAAACCGGCACCATATCCGGCGCCGCAACAGGCACATTCAGGTAGGCTAGAGATGGATGACGAATTCGATCCATTTTCAGCTATGGAACGTTGGCCTGCCATTGGAGAATCCTCAAAGTGCCCCCACTGCGGCGTCAATATCGACGAATATGCAATATTGGCATCGAGATGCATGCAACTGGAGAACGAAGTTCATAGACTTCAAGCAGAGATCTAATTAGGCGCCTGTGCCATTTAAGTTTGTTCTTAATATTTTGTACCTGTCCAGAAGTTACTCCCTCGAGTGTTTTTGCGGGGGAACCGAAATACATTGTTCTGACATATTTCAGCCTCATTGAATTACTATACATCGTGTGTGCAAACGGACAAGAGTTTCAGTCGGAACAGTGTGGCGAGAGCCGCAGCGCGGGTCGAGAACTTCATGCTTGAGCACGGGGATGTACAATGATGAAAGAAGAAAAGAGGGGAAGAACTAACCAGCATATCACGCGGTGAAAGGCGAAGTAGGAGAAAAGCAAGCCAAAAAAGAAACATGTTTTGGGCAAACAGGGGAAATACTAGAAGTAGATGTAAATTAGCACAATGAACATCAAAGAAAGAGGTAAAGCTGAAGCGCACAACGAACGGATGCGAGGGGTCTATTTGACAGGGTTTATCAAATAGGAGGTTCACCCTTTATCGTACTTTGTAAGTGAGGACGAATCACTTAGGTCATTTTACGGAAAGGACACCCTATGGAAAGCAGAGTCAATGCCCAGCACAAGAACATGAGAACACACTATCCGTCTCACGGGTTGACTGGCAGAGGACCTGCCACTAGCAAGCATGACAACAGAATCAAGGATGATGTATAGCGGGATAGTTTGTGGTGGAGCCACGAAGCTTTATTGGGATGAGGTTGAGCTTCTGAGCATTAGTTAGTGAACGTCGCTGAGGTTTGTCATCCTCTGAAGCACTTTCCTCATAAGATAACAGGTTGTCACCGGGGTAAATGTCTCAGACTGAAAAAGCGTCAGAGTCTTTCCATGCTCGTTGCTTCAGCTTGCAGAGGGGGCTTGTGATGGCGGGCGGTCCCTTGTTTGGGCGGAGCTATCCCAAAGATCGAAGGGCTCCAAATGATTTTGGCTCGATCCTGGTTATCCATATGCCTGGAGCACCTAAATTCGAAATGATCAGTCCTAAGGTTGGGATGGTTAGAGATGCCCTGTTCGTGATGATAAGTATAGGGTCCGTGCCTCTTTGTCAGCATCGTGATATCTGTCTTAAATGGTGAACCGACCCACATCGAACGCAGACGTCTCGACGAGGGGAAAGAAAGGAGGACGTGCTGGATGAAGAACAAGGAGCTTTCGAACTAGTTTGGAGCCTTCAAATGAGGTTACGTTGTGGAGGGAATCAGTAAGGGCTTACCGAGGAGTAACTTCGCCCTTCACGCACTTGGTGGTGTTAAACGGCTAAACTAGAGGTGGAGTGACAAGTTTGAGAGTGCAGACATTGAGCGGGCGAGTGACGGTTGGTGCGAATCATGAGGAGGACATCGTTGGCTCAGAAGGCAATTGGGTCTAGCGGCTGCGAGGGAGCTGCAGGATGCTAGTCCAGGATTCACGAGTGAGGAAACACCTTACTAAGAAGAGAGGGAGCGTGGTGCAGCGGAAAACTGAGCAGGCTCTTGACAGCTGTTTGTAAGCGCCACAAAGGATGAGCAATCATGGCTCCATTCTCCATTGGTGGTGGTGCGCGATCCGGCTGGGACAGGTGGTTGTTTAAACAGCTGTCTCTTGCTTTGCGGCGCTGGAAACGGTTCTGGCGTGAATAGCAAGATCCAAATCAACTCACACCCAGCTAGGATTGAGTACAGCGGATCTGATGACCGCGAAAAGGTGAGCAACTTCATACCCGTGAGTTTTTCACGAATCACGAAATGGGACATCTTCGTTGGGATTCAGTATCTCAGGAGAAAGTAGATACAGACTACGAATCCATCATACATAGACTCCACTAGTCGGTCAAATCTATTTGTTCTTGTTCATCATCCATCACTAATGGGAAGTCCGTGTGATCGATTTCGAGCTCGGAATAATTAACGGGAAATGTTGCGGCCACTTTAGCAGCTCGGCACCGCAGTTCATGAATGAGGTCCGGATCCAGGCTTCTCCAGGTAGGCTGCCAACGCGGTGTCGATGGAGGAAGGGAAAGGATCTGTTGTTTCACCCTATCCCGAAAATTGTCGATGTTCGTGTCTTTTGGCGCAGCATCAAGTCCGATGTGTATAGCTTGAATGTCAGCCATGGTCCAAACCCCACAATCATACCCATTCCATTGGCGCGGTTCCGTCTGGGGCTTTTAATATATATGATGTTCACGATTCAGCGAGATGCACACCTACAGTGACTGCTCGAGTGGACCAATTGGACCAGTTGTATCCATGCTCATCATCAGGGTGGATGAACGACCAGGTGGCATTGACTAGTCCCTGAAGTATCTGATGAAAGAGGTATCATTGACACTGAGATGCGGGTTAGAGTTTGGGAACGCACTGTAAACACCCACTGTGGACCATGACGGCCTATATGAGCGTTTTGCTGGAGAGGCATGCTGTCAAGATAGCGCAGCTCTCGTTGTTCGAAGTTTACAACGCCAAGCAGCCAGTGACTGCGCTTCCTTGAGTAGCATGGAATTGTCCAAGCGCTTGCGTCAAAAAGATCAGTTCGGACCTTCTTTGTGGCTCGCTGAAGGTTGGTTAGTACAGGGTCCATCGGTGTAAGCATTCCCACATACATCCAACAGGTGAACTGCCATACAATGCCTCATTCCTTCACACTGAGTAGGAAACATGATCACGCGGGGGTGAGTAGTCTTGAGGATATCCCGTAGCTTTTCGTCTGTAAGGTCTTGCAGCATCTCAACGTAGGCATCGATTATTGCTCCATGTATCAGCCGCCGGCGATTGACTGTCGGTAATGCATCAGGGAAGATCGCAATATGTTTGTAATATCTTGCTTTATCTCTTGTTTTGCTCTCATTCACTATCTAATGAGATATCAGTGGCATGAGTCACTGGGGAGCCTGGGAGGATTCTTACTTTTCCGGCGTCTTGAGGCAGAAGCAACTCCATTATTTCCTTCCAAATTTTGGTTGGCTTTTGTTGTTGGATGGACTGGGTGGGTGAACGGATGGCATCGAAGATTGTTGTAATTGGAGGAAGACTTTGGGGACGGGGGTTCTCATTCCAGAACTTCTCCTCAATACTTTTGTTGCAGCCGGGACTATCTGCATCTCTCAATCTATGAGGAGGAACCAAGTCCGTAAGAGGTTCAGTGTGTGGATCAGGATTGTCAATGGGGTCCATTGTCTCATCAAGTCGTATCTCTGGTTCACCGTCTGAATGGTTTACGGGTATCTCAGGTTCGAGAGTATCGCCTGGGCCACTGCCACTGTCAGTAGAGGGCTCGATATCATCAATATCGTCGTTGTCATCTGGCTCTGGGCTCATCCGGATAAGTCCAGTGAGTGCACTTAGTTCATTTGTGACTACAGCATCGTCTTCGGGGTCTATGCCGTGTGTTCCTGAGGATAGAGTTGCGGAACCAGGGGGGGGAAGGCGGAAGGAGGAATACTCCATGGCACTCGGTGCAGCCTGGGGGTCTGAATGTTCTAGGTTTGCAAGCAGGTAGTGTGTCGATGCACGCCACAGATTGACGCAAGGAAATGGTCCGTTCACGATTGCATCACGGCACTTGAGTAACAACTTGAGGCGTAGTTGCCATCGATATTTATAAAGAGCTGGAATCAATGTTAGTGTATTGGTGATTTGTGGGAATTGTAGGACATACGATGAATATCGTCTGTGGTCCGAATCATGGAGTCTACCGACTGGACGATCCAGGTGCGTGCGTTGAGTTCCTCTCGAGCGAGCCTAAGCTTTTCTTCCTCAATACGAGTGAGTGACAGCACTGCTACTATGCCATGGCGAACCTGCTGATCGACGATAAAGGCAGGTGGTTTCTCATCCAGGTTCCAGTTGGAAACCCACAGGCTCTCCCACATGTTTGTCCACTGCTCATCACTGGGATCCATGTTAAGCAGTATTTTGACGTCCATTTTGGTGTGCTTCAAAGAATCCGGGAGCCAGGAGGGCCTATCGGAACGCTTGAGGCTGTCAACAAGCTCGTTATATCGCGCGACCTGGTCGGAAATAACACGGTGTAGGAGAAATAATGGCCACACTATGGAAACCCATTATGGAAATATGCCAGATAAATCACAAAAACCTCATACGACAAGTAGATATGAGAACATAGAAGGACCTGAATTTTAACGAATTTTACGAATTTTTACGAATTATTACGACTATACACGATAAATCGAAAGAAAGAAAAATAACAAAAATACTTCAAGCTTACCATCAACGAGACGGAATTCTCGGGGGAATTTATAGCAAATATTAAACCAAGAATTAGGACAATCGACCAAGATTTGACTATAAAGATAATCAGAGAACCTCCACGGAAACTACTTTCCCACGTCCGCACACGTAGCAAGGATGGAAGTACCACGGAACAAAGATTCCTCAGGAACTAATGCAAAAGTCAAAGTCGTGTTTATAATAGGAAATGTAGATGTCACCCAAACGGAACCAATGAGAGTAATTACAGGGGAAACTACCCATAAACGACGGAGATATGACTAAAACTCCTGCAAAACGAGGACAATGTCTAAAAAGCAAGCGCGAAGATTAACTAGTAACGACCGAGACAAGCTTGATAGCCCATTAGAAAGGAAAGGATCTACTCTTAATCCTCCCAAATTTCCATAATAAAAGGATCATGCGTTAATGAGAAATCCAATAACGGGAATAGCGACATCAAAAGTCCGAGCTCAGGGACAAGACGATGATTGCGTAGGATCCATAATTAAAACATACAACGAAATTTACACGGAAATTATGAAAAATAGGAAACTATAGTTATGCAAATTCTCAGCCCAAACGGTCCAGCCGTTGTGAAGTTATACCCATGACGGGAATATAGGAATCCGCATCATGTGTAATGACACATGAGGGTGGCGATGCACAGGGAACCGGCCGTCGGAACCGAGATCCGCACTTCGGCAGATCGCGAAGACCAATTTCCGTCCAAATAAGGAAGAGCCCGGTCAAACAAAGCACGAAAAGTGCAAAAACAACCTTAGATCATGAGGGAAAAATCTGAAATAAATCACAGAAGCCCATATGAAAGAAATAAACACCCGCGCATATCATAAATCCCGAACAACTAAACGAAAACGGCTCCCGCATACGAACAACTATGGGAACGACGCATGTGATTACCGAATGTGCGCACGAAACTTTGCTAACTCAACGAATACAGGGAAATAGGACACAACCTTAGTACCATTGGAAAGGTGGGAATAAATGAAAATTTATGATACCAAGAACGTGAGAAAACATCCAGAAATGAATGAGATACAAGGACATGAAGTTAGAAACCTGAAAACACGCGGGAAGACAGCTTCAAGAGGTCTAGAGCCCTAAATAAAATACATAAAAATATGATATCTTCGAGGAAGACCTACTATAACAACGAACAATACATATGGAGGATTAGGATGTGATAATACAAAGGGGAATCAGGGAATATGAACGAAATTCACAAAAACTACTAAACTACGACGGACCATGGCGGGAATTTTAGGGAACGATGTTCTAATGAAGTAGAGAGCTATAACACATTCGTTTGAGTAATTCTTGATTACTAGCAACTTTTTCTTTCAGTTTTAAACCTGAATAATTCACTCATTTATCATTTCAGTCTCATTTTAACTAAATGTCACTAAATAAAATTGGAATAAATCAGCTGAAGGTCTCAGCACAGTCGCACGCATAGTAATGCGAGGTTTGAATTCAGTATGACCGAGTCATAGCGAACTTAATGGGAAATATGGGGAATTTGAAATAGGGAACTGCGGCAAATGCGGCGCAGACAAATTCTAATTAACCATTAAAATAGCTTAGGCGAGGAAGGACAATAAGGATTCCAGGCGCAGTCTGACCGCAGTAGAGCCGCAGTTCAGCGCAGCAAAGCGCAGTGGAACTATAGCGTGAAAATTTCACTTTTTATTCAGTTTGAGAAAAATACACTGTAAATAAATCCTGTAAATAGAAGGTAGAGCGTGAAAAAGGAAGGCGACCCAAGGAGTATAAAAGGGAGACCCTTTCTGCGACTTTTCGCCCCCCTTAGAGAAGTAAGAAAATAGAGTATTATTTTTCTCAAGCATTTCTGGTTGTCACTCCAGTGCGAAAAAGTGATATACAGTTAAGATTGCCACTGTAGTAAAAGGCAGCAATTAAGGAGAGAAATATTAAGTAGATATTTCAACAGGAGAGCTGGTTAACACTCCAGATTTCAAAGTGTAAACACAAAACAGTTATTTTGCTACTGTTAAAACAAGCAATAAAATAAGACAAAAATAGAACAAACTCAAGGGACACTCCAGACACAATCCAAATTCATTAACTGAATAGAATCTTTGGAACTTCACCAAGTAGAAGATTAAATTCAAGTTTAAATCCAAATTAAACAACGCTACACAGAATTACACCTAGACAAATCAATAAATTTCAATAAAGAAACAGCTCCGCAGGGCTCGGTTTATCTGTAAGTCAATTCCCAGGAACTTTAAAACTAACCCATAAAAATAGAATTAGCCAAAACACTCGGATTGGTACTATATTTACAATAAACAACACTAGTACACTTCCCCATCCTAACTAAAGAACCAGGGAACAGCTTGGTGGTGGTCTCGTTTGAACCTCCCAACTGACCTTCCTTCGTTCTCTCCTTCAACGGTGAAGGAGCGGAGCTGGATCACCTTATGTAACCAGTTTCCTACGTCCAATAACGATATTAGAGTTTGTGCTGATTTGCGTACTGACCGTGTTTTGGTTGCCAAATATATGATTGTTCACTGTCTAAACAACAATAAACACCCCCCAACGATCTCACCTGATGTATAGATCGTCTACGGATAAAATTCTATATTGACTTTACTATGATTTCTAGTCAATATTACACCTATATTTACCACTTTTCAGTAGGATGTGATTTTCCTGATAATTTACTGAAGGAAAACTGCTAATAAAATAATTCCGCAATAAATGTTACTCAATACAGGAGTGACCAAACTGCTCTTTCTATCGCTTAGAGTGCGTGCTAGTTATCTAGCAGGTTCAGGATCGCTCACTTTTCTCCTGTGGTGTGATAACCAAGTATTGCTGAGAGATTATTCAATTAAGAAGTCCCTCCACCAAATTCTCACTAATTCTCACTATGACACTTTTGTTCAGCTGTGTCTAACTGACCCTAACTCACGCTTAGAGTGACGTGTTAGTTTTATATTAGCTAACAACTAATATTTGCTTTTATCTTTTGGAGCAAACGAACCAACCACTGGTGAGGAGAATTAAACTTTTATTTCTACCTGAGGTTTGAGAGGGGGCAGAAGCGGTGGCCTTTTATGCTTTTCAGAGGCCTCTCTACTCCCACGCCTCGCACTAGTTACATGTGCTACATTTGTATTATAGATAGTTCTAGAATGATATAGGGGGTTGGGCTGTGTAAGCTTAATAATGGACTTAGGACATGACTCAGCAATAAGTAATTCATTTCTTTGTCTTTTGGGCCGATCTCAGCGGGATCTTGTAGCGCTGAAGCTATGCTCTACACCGCCTTAATTACGAACGGTTATCTTTAGAAATGACTCGGCTATAAAGGAACTTTCTAGACTGTTCTCTAATTGACCCCTTTTTGTGAAGCCACATCATTACTAATGTTCTAGAGCCTTCCCAATTAATTAACTGATCCGCGGACTTCTGAATCACTTCATGCTTATGATCCGAGATCCAGATCATCAATCATTCCTTTGTTCCGATTTATTTGGGCTTAAAATCAAAAAGTTTTGATGAATCATGGGAAAATATACAAGATCCGGTTTTTTAGCATTTTCTCCTCTTCTGATGCGATCAAAAACTGTCCGCCCGCGCCGGGGAATACTCTATCATATGGTATTCGGTCCGCCAGACTCCCGGGCGCCAATATATTTCCCTTGAGTCACATTACCTTTTGTAAGAATTAGCAAATAAATATATATGAATTATAAGGTGTTTCGCCGTTTGAGCGATATCTCCGTCAGTTTTGAAGCTTTTAGAATGAAACAAAACCGTGGATAAAGTTAAGAAACAGTCCTTCCAGATGGTAAAAAGATTACAGTCAAAAGTTTACTGGTTCCCGAGATATTTACATTTCTTTCCCAATGTTCCTTCTTATTCTGCCGTCTATGTGCTATTTTCTTGTTGTAGGGATATATTCTTTGAATATTACACCTATGTCAAGTTCTAGGCATGATTGTAGTAGATTAAATCTCATACTACATGGGTGTAGATATTTTATAATGATCTTCTAATGTCTGTCCAGTCTCATAAAGATCATGAGATCTGTTAAACGTCTGAACTTGTCACCTGTTCGTTGACTATTCTGATAGATCATTGTTTTATTCTTTGAATATTATTTCTCCTACAACGGGCACGGTCTTTTGCACTATTGAACACTGAGACCATCTTCGAGTAGCCTATAAGTACTGGATAAGCCTTCAAGCACATCACCATTCACCTCAAACGGGGTTGTGCTTACCAACTTTTGTAACGAGTCGTCCTCCACACCGTTGCGAGCTTCGAATAGGGTTCATCTCGTCCTGGTACTTGGCTAAGCGGATAAGGATGGCATGTTTGCGGAATCGGGCCAGGATGTACTTCTCCATATAGTCCCTTTCTGTGCTAGACGGATTTCGCGGAGGTTTCAAATCGGACAGGCCAATTTGAGCTGTCAGATCTCGTAGGCGTTGTTGAGATTCATCGTGCAACAACCGTACATGCTGAGCGGCTTGGAAATGTTCGTCAAGATCGATAGGGCTGTGGGACAGTGTTCGCGCCAAGCTAATTCGGTCCAACTCCTTCTTTACAGCATCCAATGCTTCCGAATGTGCTTGCGCTGACCGTTCGGCTTCGAGAAGTCTCGCGAACTTTTTCATTCCGGCTTGGTCATTGTCTAGACCATAACCAGCATAAGTCAACGGCGAACACGGGATTGGAAACAGACATACAAGTTCAAACGGAGAGCTGCAAAGTCTTTTGCTCTTCCCACTGGGATCGAAGGAAAGGAGTTGTGAATCCCCTGTCACTCTCCAAATCTTTAAGAAGATCCATCAGAAGCGCCTCCTCACGGAGAATGGCGGCCAGTTTGGACCTCGCCAATGAAGCAAGACGGTCTCAGCCACGGATCGCAATCTTCTTGATTCCGTGGTCAATAGTTGTGATTCGTTTAGCTGGCTATAGTTTGGGGAGAACCTTGGATAAGATAGGGTTGTCGAACAAACAGTGTTTGGCCTGGTGAGACTCACACTCATTATGCGTTCAGGCGCTATTGTATCAACAATTAAGGACCATAGCCACTCATTTCCTTCCCCGTTTGACTTTCCGAACCCATTTCGTTTCCAGGGGTGAAATGCGATTTGACAACAGAATTGATGTGCATAGGCATGGAAGACTGAAACGGCGATGCTCAATCTAGGAGCGATTTCGGGAATGAGATTGTACTTTGTTTGTATATCAAGAGGTTGTATGTTACGGGGATGGGGGAAATTCCCCATTCCTCGATCCGTTCTTATAGTGGGATGACGAGGGTCATGTATAGTTTGTACCATAACTGGAAGTGTAATCGATGAGTCTTGCCCGGGAGTGGACGATCGAATTCCCATCGATCGTGATGGGTGATGTAGTGAGCTATTAAGGGGTTGATGATATGTAGTCGGAGATACCAGGACAGATGGGCCAGCCACGGGTACTTGGCGCTCCTCAATGGAGCGTACCGTGTGCGAGGTTACGACTTGCGGGATGGACGAGAACCTCGTGTAGTTGCCATCGGGTACTTGGCGTTCGCAGTGCGAACGTACCGGTGGCGGGTTGATATCATAGGCGTGCAATGAGGACTGACTATTAGGGCCTTCGGTGACTTGGCGTTCCCAAAGGGAACGTACCGTTGGCGGGGACACATGTTGACTGGCAAAGGAAGTAACAGACGGCGGATGGGCGGCTACTTGGCGTTCGCGTAGCGAACGTGCCGGCATCGCGGGTGAGGGGGCCTCATAGAGTTCGCGATCACTATGATCGTGATGGGATGTCGTATGTTGAGTACTGGGGGGAGAGCGTAGTGATGAAGAACCATAGGGTACAGATTCAATAGGACGATACACATGTCGAGAGTCTTCGACTCTCGACCTCGAGTTCTCGCGGCGAGGGCCGTTAGAGGACTCGATATACCCAGACTTATAAGACATATTGAGAGTTGTACAGTCACACGAGTTCAGTTGAGTCACAGGGAGGGTTGTTACAGAAGACGGTACACGAAGCAGTTGTAGTGCAGTTGTTAGTTAGCGGGAACCGCCTTCGGCGGTTTCCGTACATGACGCGTGACTATCTACAAATGGTAAGGTCGCGGGAAATCCCGCGAAACACAAACAACCTCGGCCAGCACCAAAACCCCAATGGGGAAAGCTTTGCACGAGGGGGGGGAAAGGGGTAGAACGGGTAAGGAGGATAGGGTAGCGGGATAGAGGACGGAAAGGAGAAAGAGGGGAGGAGCGATAGAGAGGGGAAGTCTTTGACCATGCGACGGATATGGTCGTTGGAGACTCCGTATCCGTAACATTGTACCTGAATGCTACACAAAGTCATACCTTGGCAATTGATCGATCGAGAACACATCCAACATCATACATTAATCCAATGGTGGCGTTTGAGGGTAGTTGGCGGTTGAGTGCAAGGAGCATGGCAATTGAAAAGTGCTGCTGTTCACCTGGAGTGCGTACATCGCAGAGGAAAAGGGGGATATCATGACGGCATACAGTTGCCATCAGACCCTTCGAACGGAATGTATCCATTTTCGAGGCAGTCCGTTTTCCATGTTTTGTGGCTCTGTGTGATTCTTCACATTCATCAATAGCACCATCCGGTACAAGGGATGAGGGACGAGATTCTTCTGAACAACCTCTAGATGCAGCTTGTGCATCAGAGACATGGAGGGCAGCTTCCTCAATTTCGGCATCGGTGAGGAATGTACAGGTTTCATTCCAGGGAAGGACCATGTCTCCTCCAACGAACATGTACTGCCTATGTTGCATATTACCATCCATAGCGACGATGACATCAGGACATCTAGGGAAACACTTAGTATACCTGTTCTCGGAGGACATCCATGAGAAGACTAACTCGTTGGCTGAACTACCCCATATCAAACCTCCAAAACATTGGGGGCATCTCGCACGGAGGTATGGGCTGGCGGTGGTGTCGGATGGGTTGCGAATGAGCCTTGCTCGCTCAGGGACCATCGACGGAAGATCCTGTGATGTCTTTGTGAAGGTTGGGATGCTGTGGTCAACAGATACCATGCCATGGGACGTAGCGACCGAAGGATCTCCGTTGTGAGCAGGAACGGCGTGGATGGACCCGGCGGACTCGGCCAGCGCGGAACGCCATAGCGGTGCATCGGGCGCCGCAGGGGATGAGGGATGGAGGAATTCTCTCTCCATTTCAACGTCTACTAAATCACGTAAGGCCTGGAACCAAGTGATCACCTCACTAAACGACTGGAGAAAAGGGTCCTATATGAATGCCAGATCATGAACGTGCCAATTCCTGACAAATAACAAATGAATCTCACGTTGTGGGTGAACTCGTAGCCATTCTCTTGTAACATGGAAAACAAAGCGGCATGAAAGGAGGCAGCCGGGGTATACGAGTCCACATGTAAGGCTGAATACAGCGAAAGGACGTCGAAATGGAAGGCAACTTGAGGCATTACAGGTGACCCCGGAAAGTAGCCAGACTGGATGATGCTAAGCGGGAGAGTATTAGATGGACATTCACAATATTCGAACGTCCGCCGCACGGCACCTGGCCTGGGGTCATTGGGTCATTGTTTGTTGAGCGAGATCAGAACGGAAACGTACCTGAGAACGCGATCGTCATGAGCGAATGAAACCGGGGAGACGCATTGCAGTGAGAGCACAGCGATACTGCCGGTGTTTGTAGTTTTCCGTTTCTGTCAAATGACGTCTCGCTGGGGGTGGCAAGGGGTATGCGTCCTGCCTTCTTTGCCTCTACTTCTAGATAGATTTCCAGTGCGTTGTGTATTATATCGCGGCGCCAATGGAGCCATGCAGCTTGCTTTTGCGGATTTCGTAATGCTCTCTTGGCCCGTTTTTGGGAAGCTGACCACGAAGGTGTAGGGGGCAAGGCGGAGTCTGGGTTTGAAAGAGCGGGTTCTGCAATACCTTCCAGCCAACCTTGAGGTGATGCCTCCCATTTCGGTGATTCCTTTTTTAGAGCCGGCATTGAAGGGGGAGTCGAAACATTGCTGGCATCTGTTGATATTGCATTTCCTACATGATCGTGGCGATTTGGCACTGGCCACCAATCTCTAGATGCGATTCCAGGCCCCCAGCGTTGGGTCATCATGGTGCCGCTGGCGTTTGCTATCTCGACGCGTCGCGATGGCTGGGGAATGGGGACTTCAGCGGTTGGAACGCGCTCATGTCCTTTCTTTTTGGACGTTGAGGGTTTGGATTCAGGTGCAGACTGGCCACCAAGGAGATCCACATATTTTTTGGGTTTGCTTAAATTATAGAGGTAGTAAGGCGAGGAATTACAGGCTTATGCCTCGGCATGGTATGTAGCCGTTAAGAGATAGGGTGAATGGAAAAGAACAGGACAGGCTCTTCTCAACAAGTATGCAGCGGTTGCGTGGCTAGTCTAAGATATACTCAGTCAGCTGCACATTCAGTCAGTGTGTGTAGCTGTGGCGCATACCAATAGGCAAACAGGGCAATTGGTGGGCAGTGGAGCAGTGGTATGGTGCTGGAACTATCAAATATGCAGTGGGGCACACGTCGGTCGGATGGGAGCCCCAGTTGAATTGTACCGTTTCTCTCAGCACTTGGGCGCTGGATGGGGTGCGCGTAGTATCCAGATGAAATGCGAATACGGGCTCGCTAAGACGGACTGGATAAAGGGTGGCGCGCAACACGGGGTAGAGGGTGGCGAGGAATTTAACGAGATTGTTAGCCCTCAATGACAGGGAGAGAGGGGTGTAGCGTTGGAACTACTCTTATAAAGGTATTTGCTATGGGGTATGGAGTACACGGGGTAGGCCGGTGGCGAGCGCACGGTGTTCTTGTCTAATTGCACCGCCGTTTCTCAAGTCGCTCAAGCACAGGGTTTCGGGCGTGTGGTGCACAAGTGGCGAATGTGAATACGAGTCCACTAACACGGATTGGATGGCACAATTGGTGGGTGCAGAAGGTCGAGGGTGGCAGAAGGGCAAGGTTGAGGTTCGTGTCTGATCGCACCGTTTGGCACGTCGTGTAAGCGCCGCTTGGTGTGCGAGTGATGTCCAGAAAGCCAAACCTGAGTACGAGACCACGAATAAGGATTGGACGAATCGACAGTACACAATCCAGGGCAGGGACAATGTCCACCGAGTGGGGTTGTTAGTGCCGTTTGATGTTAAAAGACGATGCGCAAAACGTTTGCTGCGGTGCCAGGAATGCCTAACCACAGGCAGTGAGACTTGCGGGCCCGTACACGAGTAATGCTGAACTAGAAGTTTGGATATCGGCGCGTGATGTAATGCACCGTTTGGGTAGAAGAGCTGATTGGGGGGGTATGAATGTCGAGTGTACTGCGCAGGATTAGAACGGGAGGTTGGCGTTGCAGGGGGTGGGCAAGAAGACCAAGATGACCGTGAGTGCCAGCGGTGTTGAATACAACCTCTGGCCCTCGTCAGTCAAATATCTTCACGGTAACCGTGATTCACTAGCGATGCGCGAAGCACCTCTAGTCGTCTGCGGTTAAAGATGAAGAGAAGAGCCCTCAATGATATCTAGAAAGTTTTTGTTAGCTGCAACGCCGAGAGCAAACAGGGAGAACACTAACCGGAAATGGAGTTTTCTATGAGTGCAGAGATGGCCGACAGGGCTGGAAAGGATTGTGCGTGGCAACCCTGAGCTGTGGAATGGAGTACAACG
Source organism: Cantharellus anzutake (assembly GCF_015039405.1). Taxonomy (NCBI): domain Eukaryota; kingdom Fungi; phylum Basidiomycota; class Agaricomycetes; order Cantharellales; family Hydnaceae; genus Cantharellus; species Cantharellus anzutake. The sequence continues at coordinate 68,534 of NW_024067125.1, read as the reverse complement.
TTTACATGGCACGATGTCAAAGCTGGGTGGGATCGATAGATTTTGGGCGCTTACGGGACGCATGGACGTAGAGCCGCGATCAGAGGTTCAACTCGTACCTATATGGCTGTAGTAATATAAAGGATCGTGTGTGGCAACCTTGAGCTGTGGAACGGTGGATGGTAAAGCTGGGTGGGATCGACAGATTTTGTGGGCGCTTACCGGGACGTGTGGATGTAGAGCCGCAATCAGGGGTTGAAGTCGTATCTATAGTGTAACATATGTTATGCTGGCGTTAATTGACGCGCACATCACCTACAACGGCGCTAACGAGTGTGATGGAGCAGGTGCCTCGGCTTTGGCCGGACGGCCGTTTGGAGGGACATGCATACCCCACGATTGTATTGGTTCCCACGGGGATGAGTGTGGTCAAAACGGGTCAATATGTAGTGACGCATTAGGCAGGACTCCAGCCTCTATGACTTCGTAATATTATATAGAGGCTGGATTCAACCCTCGGTTCATGAATGGGGATTTTTACTGAATGGTTGTCACAGTTGGAAAAGGGTCTTCGCTGTTGCCATGCCTTACATAATCAATATGATTGGGTTGAATTCCAGGACGAACTAAATTATTTGTTTATGTTTACTGTACAAACACGTCCAAATTGCCCATTGGGTGTGTCAGGTCCTTCAATGAATCTGTTCATGGTCAAAATCCCAAGATTTTCTTTCAATAAAGCTCACAGTGATGCATCACCTTCAATCCCATCACGAGGCTGTCCCAAACGCAAAGTTATGGAGGATGAAGATTCCCCAGTAAAAAAAATCTGTGAAAATTCAAGGGGAGCTGCTGCTGCTACTGGTCAGCAGGTGGAGTCAACTAGAGGCACATTGGAACCACTCTCGCCATCCAAGAGGCTTAACCAAGAAGTGCATACCAGAAAACAAAATCCGCCCGACCCTGTCATGTGGGAACCAATGGCTTCTAGTTGTTCCCAGACACTGGCAGGGCAGAGCAATACACAGCCAAGCACCTTCAGGTGTTCCATGTGTCACAATTCTACTGTTGAGCAAATATACCCAAAGAATGATCAGCTGAGGCTCAAGCCTCCCGCAATTGTAGAACTTGTACTGTCAATACTGAAGTCACAGAACTTCACACTCAGTGAGTTTCTTGTTATTCTGTTTAGCAACCCCATAGAATTCAATGCATCAGCAAAGGAGATGCTGAAGTGGTTCATAGGGGGACATACTGTGAAGAACCATCCAGTTGATGTTGTACACGCATTATACAACCACCCATGGGCACGGCCCCAACAATCCTATGAACCCCCCTATGACACATTGCCAGAATATGCCATTCCAACAATGTTTTCTCAGCCAAACACCCAGATGGACAGCAAAAACACATACAGCGACTTACAACACTACTTCATTGCACGAGTCATTGACCGAATGGAATCAGAAATCAGAGTTCTACTGAAATCCCCTTACTTGCGAGCAAGGGATACATCCACAAATCAATTCAGCTGGGACACGGTCCTAGACTTCTCAGTTGATGTGGTCCAGAAGATTGCAGTTAGCATTGTGCCTGTGACCTGGATGCTGCTTACATGGATTGCAGTCGGTGGAGAGAGAGCTGCGCAACTAAAGGAAATGAAGTTCAGGGATTCAGGGAAGGGACGTGGGGCTAATCATGTACGGGACCCTTATTTAGTGAGTAAAGGAATCAGTACCTGCCAGAGAAGCAACTGACAGTGTTTGAGGGGTGTGCCATTGCACTGATGATGCTACTGTACTTTCACAATAAGGGGCTAAACAAATTCCAGAGTATCATGGGGATACTCATGTTCTCCGAGAATTCTTCCAAGTCGCTTCAGTCAATCACTGGCCGAATGGGACTCGCAGTCACAAACAGCTCAACACTCAAGCGCCTGTACTCAATGAGTGCAGTTGCATCCGAAAGAATTCACACTATAGGGGTAAACTGGGTCAACAAACTTGTGTCATTTCACATTGTTTATGATAACATCAACCAATACCACCAAAACTGGCGACCTTCCCTCTCTTCACAAGCATCTCTAGAAAGTGGGACTGCTGCGACACTAATTATGCAGCCAGGTGTGGCTCCTGAGGCTTTTGACGGCTTTGAATATGAGGAACGCTGGCAACATGTCAAATGTGAGGACATCACGTTAGCAAAGATCTGGGAGGACATTGACCGAAAACATCTGGAAAATGTCTGTGTCATCAACATACTATGCCTTTTACTTGATCATGTACCTGGCCTGAGGCGACACAAGACTGATTTTGATGATCTCAGACACACTTTTGCCATTCACCCAACGCCACTCCAGAAAACCGAAGTCATTCCCCTTGAGACATCGGGCTTTGATGAGGCAACCACTATACAGACAATTCGGGATGTTGTTGAGTGCCAACTCCGCATCCCTCCACATGCTCTTGAGGGGCGCCTCATACCATTTTCTGGTGATCAGGCCACGATCTCACATATCCGAACTCTCAAGCGTCACACTTCTTCAGGGTCCACTTGGTTCTCATCCAATCGTTATATCCTACCCCTGATTGAGCTTTGGCACATGAAGTTTGCAATGCTCAAGGGTATCATCAAGGTGCGTTGGCCAGAGCAGACCGAAAAGGGTGACATCGGCCTTCGCTTTGCTGCTGATAAGCTCCACCAAAATTTAAACCCAAACAAGGTCGATTTCTACCCAGCTGAGAGACTTGTTGAAGTCGTGCTCACTGCAATGACACTAAATTACATCAGGTATTCCCGCTTTCCACTTCCACTTCCACAACTCATATATGAGATTTTAGAAATATGCTTCATCAAAAGTCATTGAAATTCCCAATGAGGCAAGATGGAAAGCTGATGCACCTTATGGAAGAGCTGGAAGCATGTACAAAGGAGGGATACTATCTCCATTCATGCACTTTCGAGGAACTTTGCCAACTCGCTCATGACACATACCACACATTTGGTTCAACACGGTCCGGTTACATGGCTGTGTCACACAGTGTGAGCGATGCTTGGGTCCACTTTGCTCGCTTCATTGATCCTCAGCTGGACTCACATTTCCCAATACCCGAAGGACCACTAGTTGCATCTGAATTGGTGGGGGGAAGCGGTGAGCGAGGCGAAAATGACAGTGAGGGTGATGGGGATGAAAGTGAAGATGACACCGGCATCACCAATGATCACGTTGGATTGTCAACTGACATTGACCTGGCCTTCGAGGATGAAAATCTCACCTTTGAGATGCCAAACAATGGAATCAGTGACACCTTGATGCACAACAATGTGTTCCTATGGCAAGATCTCCTTCAGTACTGGGAGTTCAAGACTAGCGTGAAGGAAGGAGACATAGGTCGAACATTTGAAGTGATTAAGGTGAGCATAGTTGAAATTTAAGTTTAAGTTTATGCTGTACTAACCAAATCACAGTGGCTGTGTGTGTGGTTCTTCGGCGTTGGGGCAAGCAACTATGGTCACGAGCTTTTACATCAAGCCCTTGACTTATGGTTCAATTTCACCGAGGCGACAAAGAAAGCAGTGTTTGACTGGTACATTCTAAATGTATCAGGGCTTCTTGGAGGGCGAAAGGAGAGAGACCTACTTCAGGAGCACCACAACCTTGCCATCAAGCATGTACACAATGGGTGCTTGGCAAGATTTGATTCAAAATTCATCCATCAGGCCGTCTCCTTGAATGTTGTGCCACTTGGTCAACTAGCGAACACAATCAAGGAGCGGCTGGGTCTTCACCAAACCATTTCAAGCCGAACAGATGCTGAACTGACAGCAGACATCAACTTGCTGGGTCACTCATACTTAGTCCAGCAACACCATCTCTATCGTCCAAACCGATCACAATCTTACTTGGCAATTGATGCACTCTCATGCGGCTATGCCAAACTTCGAGATAGTGCACTGAACAACTTTCTGGATAAGCATGTCGTTTGACAGGTAAGTACCCAATCTAGAAATCTGTGCATGACTTTCTCTCCTGTGTACATGCCTGCTGTTCTAATTGTGTTGCCTCATCCATTAATAGCCCGTGCACCGACCTAACTCTCTTGCACTTTGATCTCCCTTCCTCCCCCAGCTCAACAGTTGTCGTTCCCTCTCCACCTGTGTGCTCCTGCTCCTTGGAAGTTGTTGCTTCCAACAGCCCACCACTGTCTATTGCTGTACCAGCAACATCGCTTGTGTGAGGAGTCAAGAGCTTGCCTGGTATTAGCTTCCACTTTGCTGTCTTCTTCTTTTTCTGTGCCTCTGCCTCCCAATGCCTAATGATGATTCCTTGTAATTAAAGTTGCACCACTCAGTGCGGCGGCTCGGTTGGGATGGCAGTAGACTCTGAAGATATATTTGTCGGTGTAAATACATGTAAATACACATCGAGACAAGTATGGAAAGTGCACAACACCCGTTATGACTTGCTCCTCCAACAGTAATTCCGTGTTCAATGCCTGAACCTTGGCCCATAGTTCATCTTTTTTGGCCTCAGACAAGGGAACAATCGATATCCAGCCATTGACCACAAAATTAAGCCGATCGCATGTGGACACTGTATGTAGCCGTTCTGCAAGGCTGTGAATGTCACACTCTCCAACAATAAATTCAGGTGAGATATCGTCAGGAGAGTCAAAACTGAATGGACGCTTCCTCCAGATGTCATCCCTCCAATGCAGCAGCTCACCCCTTGCACGCTTGCGAAGGTCCTTGGGTGGCTTGCGGAAATTCTCTCCTGGTAAGCGGCTGACCTGCTTGCCCCTTTTTGGTTTTCTTCCGGCAATGACTGCCATGTAGTCTCTAACGGTTGCAAGGTGGGATTGGAGAGGCCTGGGGTCACACTGCTCACAGCAGTGTGTGACTTTCTTGAACTCATCACCAAAGTAACGGCATAGCATGATGCATAGACATTCGCTGTGGTGAGGATTCAAGAACTCGACTAGTGCGGGCTGTGTCATGGCTTGGACCTTATCAGACCGCTTGATCTTTGCTGCTGTGAGGGCCTTTGCATTTGATGGAATATACATCTTCAAATCCCAGTGCTCTGCAGGTATGACTTGGAGATCCTCACTTGCATACATGACTAACACCCCACCACTGCCATCTCTACTTGCTCGCCCTGCCCATTGTGACAACTCTTCAATCGATTGGGGGAGATCGATGCAGAAAACATTGTTAATGGTCATGTCAATCCCAACGTTAGCACTAACAGTGGCCACTATGTATCGAATGGTCCCTGCACAAAGGGCAGCAAGGACTGCTTGACGGTCACTGTCATCCATTTCTGCGTGAAATGGAGATACCATTTTTGTCGCTGCTTTGCGACACTGGGTCACATCCATCCAAGGTAGTCCCTCCACTAGTTCCACCACAAGCCACTGACAAAGTGTCATCACTTTTTCAATGGTATGGCATGCAAACAAGGTCGGGGTCAGATCAATTGGTGAATTGATAACTTGTGGAATGACCCAAGCAAGGTCCGGAAATGTTGTGCTTTTGGTGGAATTGAGAAGGAACCGAGCACAATATTTCAAGTCAGGGCAGTCAATCGGTAGTTTAATGTTATGGAACTGATTCTTCTTGAACCCTAGGATCCCCTGGACTTTGGTGCAGGAGTCCTCATGAAGGGAAGCTGACATTGCAAGGAAAGTGATGCATGTGGGTAATTGCGCGTGCAGTTCACATAGTCTCAAGTAGTCCTTTCGGAATGACAATCCCCATTGAAGTACAAGGTGGACTTCATCTATGAAGACAAACCCGAGCTTCCATATGAAACATTCATTGTGGAATAGTTTGGCCACTGGTGGGCTCTGAAGCATCTCTGGGCCCATCCCAATCACATCCCATATTCCGTCACTAATTTCCCTCCACAGATCCCGTCCTTCTCTGGCAGCCATTGAGGCTAGGATGCTTGCACTCACTCCGATGAAGCGGACACCCTTCTGACGTGCCTTGAACTCCTAGATTTCTATTTGGTCCATAAGTGCGGCATGATATTGAAGACAGATACTGACTTGGTCAATTATTAGTGACTCGGTTGGGTAGATGACAATGGCAATGTGATCCTTTCCTGCAACTTCGTGGGCAATAACCGGTGCTAGGGTGAGGATTGACTTCCCGCTTCCAGTCCTAGATGTAAGGAACACTTCCTGTCCTTTGAATAGGTCGAGGGAATGTGAAATTTGCCATGGTCGGGGCTCCTTAATTCCCAGCCATTCCACCAATATTGCACCCATCCATTCTTTGGAGCAAGTCTCAAATCGTCTCAAACTCTGATGGAGCTCATCAAGCTTCTTGTCATACTCATTACACTTGAGAGATGATGCATCATGGAGGATCAAAGCACTCATATGGCAAATTTTCGGCGTGAGGAGAAATGAGAACCTGAGATGTCCTGACACGTGATCTTTTGTATTGGATAACAAACTGGGAAATGGATACAAGAGACCCTTTACAAGCCTTTGCAATAATTCAATAAAAATCCACATAGTGAACCCATCAAGTTAGTCCCAGACTAGTCACGCATCAGAGGTCATAGGAGTTGTGTATGGATAGAGCAGAGGGAGGTGGAAGATCCGGGATGAATGATCCTTGTCAACACCATTTTTTTTTGGCACTTAAGTGGTTGTGTGGAATCGAATTAAATTGAAAACAAAAGCTGTCTGCAAGGAAGTAGTTTTTTTGGTGTAAAATGTATCAACAAGAAAATTTGCTAGTTGGACATTTCCAGCACCACTGTGGCTAGTGTCACACCAACATCAGGAAACCCCTGAGGCCAATTGAAATGGTTGAGAGCAATTCAACCACTCAATCTGCCCAATCTGCCCAATTGACTACTCTCAATCATCTCAATCACTACAACCACACATGGATCAGACTCAAACCCAGCCGTCTCCGCTTCGTGGACATGCACTGCACAATGTTAGAAAACAACTAAGTTCCCTTTGTATTACAATTCAAAAATCACGTTTTCCGGGGGAATCCGCAATCAATGATACAGTTTCAATATAAATAATTAGTCACATGTAACAGGGTTAAGGAGTTTCATGTCCAATCATCTACTCTGAGAACCCAGTGTGCGACACTTCGCTACAACAACTGGTTCACTTTGGCAGTGGTGATGCCTGCTGGCAAACCCCAAAACAACTTTAGGGTCTCAAAAAGGAATCTCTCAGAAGTGCCCCCCGCACCCTTCGTGCCCCTTCACCATCTTTCACACTATGAACTTGCCTGCGGACCATGCAATGGATGTGATTAATTGCATGTCAACTAATGGATTCACCCTCATGTCTTTTCTGTCAACAATCTTGACCTCCTGGGACTTTGGTAATAAATTAAGAGAAATTCACATCCAGATTCTCAATCCTGCACCTGAACTTGGCAGCACAGCGACTGTGAGAAACTGGATCCTTACAAGTGCTCAAGTGATTTACACAGAAGAGATGCAAGTACTTATGGAAAAAGAGAGCAGGCTTTGCATGAATGCTGCCCACCTTCACCTGACACAACTTGAAGATGGAAGAATCAGCATGCTGAAGCCACTATTCGAATCTAAGGCACCAGCAGTGTGGGCCCTGATCACCCATTTACTTACTGTGGAAAGCAAGACATGGGCAAGGCACTGGGTGAAGCCGGCACCTCCAAGTGCTGAGATGGAGAGATGGGGGTGATGATGGGGATCATGTTAGTGCTGGAAAGCAGTTGAAGGGGAACTACAATTACCCAGAGAGAAATTACGCTCTGCTCTGAATTGTAAGTCAAAAGATTCTTAACAAATATGATCGATCACTGACTCTGGAATTGTGCACAGAAAGGTGTTGTAATCATGTCGATTATCCTGAATAATTGCAATAGCCATTGCAATGCTTTGCAAGTAAAAAACTCCTTCTATTTGGCTGCCTCAAATGCATTGAAATCGGTTTGTGCATGGGCTGCACACTGCGGACTCGCAGTCTCCCTTTCAACCAGTGAGAGCCTTTGGACATCACTGATAATCAATCAGAAGGTCTTGAACAAAAGTCTTGGACCCACCTGTGTTACCAACATTGCGTATGACAACTGTGTCTTCAAGTTCAGTGTTGGCCAGTCAATGGACCTCAAAGATCGGACATTTGAAAGCATCACAATGGGCCTGTTTTTTGTGCCACCAAAGGAAGTGCTCCCTCAGCACTTAGAATATGCCCAATGTCACTGACATTGGGCATAGAGACCAGGTCAAGACGAAGGAATGTCTCCGTGGCAGAGGGCTTCAGCCTCAGCGACTTATGCCAGGAGCGCTGTGCCAAGTAACACATCTGTGCCCTAACTTACTAACTGGCAACCAGAACTAAAAGGGGGTAAACTCTAGTCGATTTTATTACTGAGGTGTAACCTATGTACAAGTTGAGTATATATAGTTACAATGAGGGCAGGCCCATAAATGGCAGGGCCGAGTGGAGCGGAGCTAACGGAGTTAAACATTAGCCGATTGAATATTACCGACAAGTCAGGTTACAGGGTTAGCAGGATGGTAGGCAATAACCCAGAAGCGGAAAGGAGGGATAGGCCTGAAGGTGGGCTTGCAGGGCAAGTGAGTGTATTGCCCAGCGGAGGTGGGAGTGCGCTAGCGGACGTCGGAGCTGTCCAGAAGCCTTTGGGGCTCCATACTTAGGGAGGCATAGGTAATAAATTGAAAAGAGGGGGTGGTGACCATCAAGGGATACCGAGGTGATTGCAGAATATGGGAGCTCTGAGGTTAGTGAAGAAGGAGCGGAGGTAGTCTGGAGAGATCAGAGGTAGCGGAAGTCGATGGCTGTGGATGGATATGACACCCAATGGTTATGGGATACTCACCCAAATAATCCCAATGCCATAAACATCCCACCCACAATCAGCCCCATTGACACTATACTGAAGAGTGAAGCTTCATTCAAGTTGGCAGAGCATTTTCAGTGGCACATTGCATCAGTATTAATTGAACAGCACTTCCCAGAAATGTGATTGCATCTTATCGACCCGCCATCAACCTTCAGTTTGCCACCACATAAAACGGAGTTCTCAACAGCAGAAGCTGTGTATGCGAAAGCATCTACCATTGATGGGAATATCAAGGCAATAACATTGCTTCTTGATCAGAGTGGTATTGTGAAGGAAGGAGTTTTTGAGAAATATGTCATCCTTATTCATGGGGATCTTGGGATGATGGAGAAGATCAATGGGATCTTGAGCTTGCAGCGGATTGTCAGGGATCAGCAACGACCCTGGACCCTATGCTGGCTGCACATATGTGCATGGGAAGTATGCTGGTAATTCCCGTCTACTCCGCTTACCTAAGCCCCAGTGGCCCGGATCATCTCCAGCATTGTTCTGGAACATTCTATGATCACATGATTCTATCGGCAATCCATTTGGTTTCCTTATTGCTGGACTCTACATGTATATAGCTGACCCTAAGATGGGGACGTCCCTTTCCCCTGGCTTTAATCACAACTAGGTTATCGGAGCAATTTGCATGAGCATGTGCATCCCCTGACACGGATTGAGGAAAATGTGTTCGAACAAATGCACTACCTTCTACCTGTACCAGGACTCTTTCATGTCAGAATGGCATGTGTCAACACAATAAACAGGATCTATGCAACAGGGGATGGCTTACAAAGTGACCTGAATGGGCTCTACAAGCTCCTATGTTCGCTTTTCCCAAATGACATCTCCAAATTGAACAAACTAGTCCCTCCTTTTCAGATGCTGAATGATGGATTACATTATGTTACCCAGTGTACAATTCTTGATGCATGGGCAGAGTGTCAGGGGATGACTCCCAGGTCCCCATGACCCTCCCCTATGGCCCACAGCCTCAGGTCTGGCCAGCCCTATCCAGGGCACAATCTACTGTGGGTAAGGAGATGAGAAGGAAGCTAACTTCTCATCTTCCCACAGTGGCCACAATATCAGCAAAACTTCCGGGGATACCCAGAAGTCACATGAAGGGGTAGGAACCGGGTCCGGAGCATGCAGCATGCTGTCAGGGCACACCCGCCTGACCCGGCTCCACCCGGCCCAACCTGACCCGGTACCCCGCCGGTCCACCCCTCCTTACCTCCTCCCCCTTTCCCTTCTTCCCCCTCATCCTCCCCTCCTCAGTTTCTCCTTATCTTACTTCTCCTTTATTCTCTCTTTATTCTACACAGACGACTTTCTCTGTATCAATGTACAACTGACCCATCTGCAGCGCGCCCACCATGTACCCGGCCCGGGCACCTCGGGCGACTTCCCGCTGTGCCCAGCACGCGCGCCTGCACCGGATACCCTCGGGATCTCCCACGGAGACACCCGGGTGGTTACGGCTGTGTGCGAGGGTGACGTGGCACCCGTCATGTGATCCAAGCCGCATGTATATAAACGAACCTGAAGTGGGAACCGAAGAAGTAGCCTTCTTCTCAACTTTCCACTTCAGGTAAGTAGTACAATATTTCTCCTTTAATAATAATAACAACTTTCCACTTCAGTCTAAGTGGCCAGGGACCGCTGTCCCACATCGGGCCTGTCAGTACGCACGCCCGATCCGCCCCCCGCCAGGCTCTCGGTCCTGGACGTTATACCCGGACCCCCTCGACCCCGGGCGAGTCCCTGACATAGTCTTCTTGATTAATAACATTATTTCGTTTTGATCCAAAGTGTGTCCTTGTGATCTCCCCCGCATGAATCCTTTGATGTCGCCTCCCAAACTCTCTGTGTCAGGGCACACACCCTGACTAGCCCGGACCCGGACCCGCATCCGGACCCGCTTCCACCCGCCGCGCTTCCCACATGCGCGCACGCTCTGCATGTGTCAGGGACTCGTCCGGGGTCGAGGGGGTCCGGGTATAACGTCCGGGACCGAGAGCCTGGCGGGGGGCGGATCGGGCGTGCGTACTGACAGGCCCGATGTGGGACAGCGGTCCCTGGCCACTTAGACTGAAGTGGAAAGTTGTTATTATTATTAAAGGAGAAATATTGTACTACTTACCTGAAGTGGAAAGTTGAGAAGAAGGCTACTTCTTCGGTTCCCACTTCAGGTTCGTTTATATACATGCGGCTTGGATCACATGACGGGTGCCACGTCACCCTCGCACACAGCCGTAACCACCCGGGTGTCTCCGTGGGAGATCCCGAGGGTATCCGGTGCAGGCGCGCGTGCTGGGCACAGCGGGAAGTCGCCCGAGGTGCCCGGGCCGGGTACATGGTGGGCGCGCTGCAGATGGGTCAGTTGTACATTGATACAGAGAAAGTCGTCCGTGTAGAATAAAGAGAGAATAAAGGAGAAGTAAGATAAGGAGAAACTGAGGAGGGGAGGATGAGGGGGAAGAAGGGAAAGGGGGAGGAGGTAAGGAGGGGTGGACCGGCGGGGTACCGGGTCAGGTTGGGCCGGGTGGAGCCGGGTCAGGCGGGTGTGCCCTGACAGACTACTTATCGTGGTACATGCGTCTAGGTTGTCTACTCAGGTACAGGGTCTGGAAAAACAATAGAATACATTGTTAGTCAGTCATCGATAATTCAGGCTTATTGAACCTGCATTGAAGATGTTGAGGAAGATTACCACATACCAAACAAGACCCTTCACCATGCAACTCCTGACATAGAATCCAGATTAGTCACTATCCAATGCAAACTTCATAACCTTCATCCTCACAAATATGTGAAGGGACGTGCTTCACACACCTTGATAGAAGATCACATTCAGAAGGGTCTTGAAGTATTCCAACGTGGCACAATGGGAGGGTCAAACAACATAAGACAATCGGAATCAACAGATGAAACTGATGAGACTTACCAAATTGAGGCAGATGACTTGGACGTTTGATGACGTGGTATGGTTAAATCAGAGTGAGTGGCAGAATATTCCTTGTTTGGACAGCGTGTCCCTAAAACAATGTTAACATATCATGTTTGTATGTAGGAGCACATATTACTTACTGGAATGACCTGGCTGGTTACAAGCCTTGCATTGCTTGGGGCAAGTGCGAGCTAGCAGAGAAATAATGAGTGTTAAACATGTCGGAGTGACCAAAGCATCTCACCATTGTGCCTGCAGTTGCCACAGTTTCCGCACTTTTTCATGCGAAGAGGAAGGGCAGCCCCGGTTTTGATTAAGGTGGAAGGCTGAACAGGCAGTTGAGGCTGAGCAGGTGGTGGTGCAGGAAGGGGGAAAGCTGTAAGAATGATTGGTAATAACATGGAGGCATAGCAGCCTCGCTCCTCCCAGTCAATGAGTTGCATAAAGTCTTGGGGAGTTGACAGCCGGTTGAAGTTTGCATGGTACACAATATCATCGATGATGGAGTCCCCAAGTACTGCCCAATTGCCTATCCACAAGTTGTCTTGATGTCCAGGATAATGGTGAGAAAACTTGTTTTTTCTCCAGTCCTTAAGGGCATGGCTGAGCTGAGTGGAACGCTTGACGTGACATCCTTTATGTAGTTTGGTTTCACATGCTGAGGATGCCACTTGGATGGTTGCTCTGCAAGTTCCTGATGGAACATAGAGGCAGCAAGACTTGGGGTGTGAAGATCGCAGCAAGTCACAGGCTCGTGCAAATCACAGCATTTACAACATGAACAGGGTTTTGCTGACATAAGTGAGTTGCATGCACTTGCCAGACGTAACCTCAATACATACAGATGCGGTCATTACAGAAGTGTACCTCAAGGACTTTCCTCTGGCATCCAAGGCAAGGGTCATCTTTCGGAAGCCATTGGGCATTGATGAAGGCATCCAATCCAGGGTCAACATTTTCATGGTCTCCTGGGTTTCTTCTGGTCTTCTTCTTTTTGGGTGTCTTCGAATGCGGCATCATGCCAAACTGCTTCGGTCCGGTCACTGAGGTCAGTATTGACATCTAAATCTCGGTGGCCCACTTGCTCACTTGTCCACTTGCCACAGCTTCCCAACTATGATCACCTTCCCCCATCCCTGCCCATGCATCATCAATGTCTTTCTCTGCCTCATCGATCAGTGCTTCAAGATCAGCGAATGTCAAATTGTCCCATCCTTCCCACTCCACCTCTGGGTTGAGAGGTTGTTTCTCCTTGTCATTGATGCCCACAATTTCGAGTGGAGGATTGGGGCCAATATCACTAGTAGGCCATACATCGACCCTGGGCGGAAACGCTGGATCTGGACAGTGCAGTTCAAGTAAGTCGTCGTCAAATTTCTGATTTTCGGTGGTGATGGCAACATCAACTTGGCATTCTGTCCAAAGCCTTTTTCGATGCTTGTCACTTTGTCTCTGCTCAGCCGTTGCAGCATTGCTCTTCTTCTTCCAGCTCTCTGCTGACCTCAGAGCCCTCTCCTCTCGCTGGCAACAGGTTGGCTCAAAGTAGTCTTTCGGCACAAGAAGAACAATGATTGCCGAAATGTCCGGATTTCGTGCAGCTCTTCCAAACCGCTGAGTCAATGTGTTTAAGTTATCTGGTGGACCAAACTGAATCAAACAGGTCACATTTGCTAGATCATGGCCCTGTTTAATCTCATTCAGATATACAACACAAGAGATACAACAAGAATTCAAACCAGTCCCAATGCTTCTGTACTCGTAAGTCCAATGAGTTTCCCTTCCTTAAATGAGTTGACTACCTGCAACTTATGTCCATCCGACATCCTGGAGTGAACCCAAACAACTTTCTCTTGGAGGGATGTGCAAACTCGTGACCTGAGGAAGTTGGCACTCCACTTGGCATCGCTCCGGTGTAGGAGAAATAATATTCAAAGAATAAAACAATGATCTATCAGAATAGTCAACAAACAGGTGACAAGTTCAGACGTTTAACAGATCTCATGATCTTTATGAGACTGGACAGACATTAGATCATTATAAATTATCTACACCCATGTAGTATGAGATTTAATCTACTACAATCATGCCTAGAACTTGGCATAGGTGTAATATTCAAAGAATATAACCCTACAACAAGAAAATAGCACATAGACGGCAGAATAAGAAGGAACATTGGGAAAGAAATGTGAATATCAGGGGAACCAGTACAAAACTGACGGAGATATCGCTCAAACGGCGAAACACCTTATAATTCATATATATTTATTTGCTAATTCTTACAAAAAGTAATGTGACTCAAGGGAAATATATTGGCGCCCGGAAGTCTGGCGGACCGAATACCATATGATAGAGTATTCCCCGGCGCGGGCGGACAGTTTTTGATCGCATCAGAAGAGGAGAAAATGCTACAAAACCGGATCTTGTATATTTTCCCATGATTCATCAAAACTTTTTGATTTTAAGCTCAAATAAATCGGAACAAAGGAATGATTGATGATCTGGATCTCGGATCATAAGCATGAAGTGATTCAAAAGTCCGCGGATCGGTTAATTAATTGGGAAGGCTCTAGAACATTAGTAATGATGCGGCTTCACAAAAAGGGGTCAATTAGAGAACAGTCTAGAAAGTTCCTTTATAGCCGAGTCATTTCTAAAGATAACCGTTCGTAATTAAGGCGGTGTAGAGCATAGCTTCAGCGCTACAAGATCCCGCTAAGATCGGCCCAAAAGACAAAGAAATGAATTACTTATTGCTGAGTCATGTCCTAAGTCCATTATTAAGCTTACACAGCCCAACCCCCTATATCATTCTAGAACTATCTATAATACAAATGTAGCACATGTAACTAGTGCGAGGCGTGGGAGTAGAGAGGCCTCTGAAAAGCATAAAAGGCCGCCGCTTCTGCCCCCTCTCAAACCTCAGGTAGAAATAAAAGTTTAATTCTCCTCACCAGTGGTTGGTTCGTTTGCTCCAAAAGATAAAAGCAAATATTAGTTGTTAGCTAATATAAAACTAACATGTCACTCTAAGCGTGAGTTAGGGTCAGTTAAACACAGCTGAACAAAAGTGTCATAGTGAGAATTAGTGAGAATTTGGTGGAGGGACTTCTTAATTGAATAATCTCTCAGCAATATTTGGTTATCACACCACAGGAGAAAAGTGAGCGATCGTGAACCTGCTAGATAACTAGCACACACTCTAAGCGATGGAAAGAGCAGTTTGGTCACTCCTGTATTGAGTAACATTTATTGCGGAATTATTTTATTAGTAGTTTTCCTTCAGTAAATTATCAGGAAAATCACATCCTACTGAAAAGTGGTATATCTAGGTGTAATATTGACTAGAAATCATAGTAAAGTCAATATAAAATTTTATCCATAGACGATCTATACGTCAGGTGAGATCGTTGGGGGGTGTTTATTGTTGTTTAGACAGTGAACAATCATATATTTGGCAACCAAAACATGGTCAGTACGCAAATCAGCACAAACTCTAATATCGTTATTGGACGTAGGAAACTGGTTACATAAGGTGATCCAGCTCCGCTCCTTCAGCGTGTCCACAAAGTGGAGATGGCTGGGTTCAAGTCTGCACATGGATATGTCCATGTGTGTGAGTCCGTTGTTTGCATCCAGGTGCTGTACAGTTTCAAATGAATGGGTTTGTGTCAGGGCAATAGCCCCGAACCCCGAGTCACATGTAAACTAGATAGATATAGTCACGTGGACAAGCGGGAACCTCCGGGTAACCGCTTACACACCACCGTAAAATACATCATCTTGTATCACTTACGGCTTTGTGTGCTGAGCAACCCCAAAGACCTCACAGTTTGCAACTTAGAAGTTTTTTCTTTGCTCCAACTCACACACTCCACTACACTCTCTCTTCACATGCAACACCAAATTAACAACTCACAATACCCAAACAAACTGAGCTGTGGGAACTGCATGAACAAACATGATGATGCATGTCTCTTTTTTTTTTTTCCAGTTGCATTCACAATGCAATGTTTTTTACTCCACCCCAGATGTTCCTTACTTGAAAAAGAAAGAATGAGGGTGGGTTTGTCACCCAAAACTACCCTGTGTTGTATGTTGAGTTGTAAGTATGGTGGTTCACTGTGTTTGTTGCTAAACTGACCACCTAACCACCCTCTTGTGCTTGTTTACATGAGCCACCACCATTCCATGATTGCCTGACCCTTCCCCAATACCCTCTGATACATCCCCCTCCCTTCCATGTCATTTCCAACCTCCAACCAAACTTCTCATGCATGACACTATCCCCAACTTCTTACCACATGTACTCAACAACCACTCATCCGTTTCCGACGATCTTAAGCTTGTTCGATAGAAGATAACTAGCTCTACCTTTATGCCGGGTTTGATGTCAAACGGTTCAGCGGTTGGGGCGCGCGTCTGCTTTCTTTGATTACATTGTATTTTCACCCACTTCTTTATTTTGTGTTTCATTTTGCATTACATTGTGTTTGGGTACTACTGTAATAACTTGTATCTGGGTTCTTTTCCCAAGTATGTATGCAACATAATGTTCAAACATAATAAATTTATTGATAAACTTCAATGTGGGAGAGAATGTGATAGCGTGCCGATACAACCAACTGTACAATCACTGAATCAGCTCAATCACCCCCATAATTGGTGTGATTACAATCAGGGGACCCAGTTGAAGTGATTGTAAATCATGTGAGGTTGAAATGATCTCAACCACTTCAATCAGCCTTGGGGGTTTCCTGATGAACCTCATGATGCTAATATAGTGTTGTGGATGCTTCTCTATTTATTTGTGCTGAGAATGTATAGAATTGTATATAAACCCTTGGGGTAGCTGTAAAGGGTGGACCAGCCTTTACTTCTACCCTGTCAATATACAGCCCATAAAAGTGTATCTTTAGATGGACCACTTGAGGCCTGAGGTGAATGGGGGAACAGAATGTTACCGTCCCCAAACAAGTAAGCAGCACTACACTTTTTTTACGCCATATTCTCTTTTCCATTCTCGGCACCACGTTACTGGTGCCGAAACCCCATTTGGCAACATGCACATTGTCAGTCCCTGACAACACACGACTTCAATCAAGTTCTCATGCAAACTTGTTGAACAACCCTCCTGATGTCTGCCTACAACACCAGGAGCCACTCCAATGCTCCCACCAACATGGCCGGTCCCTCCACTGGCTGCAGGGTGGAAGTCAACACCATAGTGGTGACCTGGACCTGCAAGGGCCCAGCGATGTGTCTCAGATGCATCAGATCTTTCCAAGAGATGTTGACCAGGTTACAATGTCTGAAGCCTCAGAGGAGGTCTCCAAGATTATGAAGAGAAGGCGAACTGAAATGAGAGAGTTTGCTGAGGAAGCCTTATGGAAAAGTAAGGAAAAATCAGTGAACAGACTCTTCCATGAAAAGGAAGCACCCTCTGTGACTGCCTCACCTAAACAAAGTGAGCGTGGAGTTTATACTCCAAGAACCCCTTCTGGAACTCCCAGAAGCGGCAATGTTAACTGGGGAGAGTCACTACTCACCCAGCCCAACTTCCTCCTGGATAACCAGGAATCTGTTTAGAGCAATGAGAACTAAAAGGGGGATCAACTCTAGTCAATTTTATCACTGGGGTGTAACCTATGTACAAGTTAAGTATATATAGTTACAGCAAGGGTGGGCCTGTGAATGGTGGGGCTGAGCGGAGTGGAGCTAACTGTTAGAGACCAGATCAAGATGAAGGAGTCGTCTCCATGGTGGAGGGCTTTGGCCTCAGCAACT
Organism: Cantharellus anzutake; assembly: GCF_015039405.1. Taxonomy (NCBI): domain Eukaryota; kingdom Fungi; phylum Basidiomycota; class Agaricomycetes; order Cantharellales; family Hydnaceae; genus Cantharellus; species Cantharellus anzutake. Next base: position 50,938 of record NW_024067125.1, on the reverse strand, counting down.
CAGACCAGGAGCGCTGTGCCAAGTTACATGTCTGTGCCCTAATTTACTTACTGGCAACGAGAACTAAAGGGGGATCAACTCTAGTCGATTTTATCACTGAGGTGTAACCTATGTACAAGTTATAGCGGATTCCGAAATAATGGAGAAAAGTTGAACAAGCGAAGACCCTGTTCAACCCAAATTGGCAAGAGCTAATGATTTTGTTGATGTACTTGTCAATATACTTGTCAATATACCCATCAATATACCTTTGATGCACATCAAGCAGAAACATATTGATTACAATCCCAAAAAGGACTACACAATGAGCACGGAAAAAAATAATGGAAAATGAGGTGGGACCATCTGTCCTGTGTTTGACCACTTGAATCCCCCATCTGAGTCACGAACATGCAAACCAACTTCCAACTTGGAGGGACGCCCCTGGGTGCAGACAAAGAAGATGCACAAAGTGAACAGTTCAAACCAATTTGTGTCACAGTTACACTTTCAGTGCCAAAGGAGGGCAAGAAAGGGAAGGTTGCAAGGAAACCGGACACCATGCAGAAGCAATTCCAACTGGATGTGCTTGGAAGTAACAATGTGGTCAAGCCCTCTGTCTTTTGGAAGTCTGCGCTTGAAGCATTGGGTCCTACCTATGTTGTGACATACACTCCTGGTGATGACAGTGGTCAATGGCCAGATTTCAAGTGGAGGAAAGAGGGTGAAGCATATATTTATTAGATTATAACCAATCCTCATCATCAGAGCCAACAAGGGTCTTCTAGTTGAGACAAATGATGAATTTTCGTTGATGATTCAAAGCATCCGTGACTGGATGTTGCTTGGCATTGTTGTCACAGTTGATCTGGACAGCTTTCAGGTGATGCTGCAGTCAACTCAGATGGTATGCTGCCTCTTTGTTGTAAGATAGATTAGACTGACAGTCAAATAGATGCCCAGTCATTTGGCAGGTGGCTATGGCACTGGAAACAAAGTAAGGACAAAAATTGTTATTGCAGATAAGGTACTTAGGGTTATTTAGGCACCTGGGGCCACAGATTTTACTCCCATAGAGATAGAATGCACTGAAAAAGTCATCAAACTTCAGGAGTGGTGGATATGCACAGACCCTGAGCACGGAGGACAATACTGTTATGTCTGCAAAGTTGGTGACTCCTGTATTCCATTGTCACCATATGCCCTAAAGCACTGGGCATCTAGCTGGGTGAGTCCGCATAATGAGTTCACAGTAATGATAACAATTTTACGTGACTGTGACAGTTAGAGGGCTTAGCATCATTAGACAGCCCACCCAACACCCAATATTTCAATCAGGCCACTCACCACCGATCCAAATCCCAGTCTCAAGGCCCAGTGAATCCACCTAGTAATAGCCAACTCGAAACCCTCACAACACTGGCACTTGCAGCAGTTATGTCATTGCTCAATCCAAAGCCTTCAGTGGCATCACCTGACAAGTCCCCGGAGTCCCTGTCACCAAAGAAGAAGGCAGATCTACCACAACCCCCTAGTAGCCCTCAGAAAACAGGGCCAATTCTCACACACTCCTCGATTGAAAAATTTGTGAGTTGGTGCAAGGTGATGCGTGGCAAGGATTGGAGTGCTTGCATGAATGGCATGCAAAGTGAGGAGATCTATCCAGATGATTATCTTGGGAAGCTTTCCAATGGAGAGCTACAGAACTCTCTTGGTCTTGGTCTTAGATCTGTTCACCAATTTCATGCAGCAGCATCTGAGTTCTGGAAATTGCAGGTCAAGCAGTATCACATGACCTTTTCTGATCCAACACTGAGTGTGCAGATGAACCCAGCTGGTCCTTCCTCAGCCAAACAGAAGCGCAAGACACCTGATGACCCAAATGACTGGGTTGTGGTCCCCTACAAGCGGAAGTACCTGATGGTGGTGAGAAGCGATTCCATTTCTGCCACTTCAAAGATGGCCATACTCCAACTTATGACGATGGTATACCGGTATTCAATCCCCCTCTCAGCAACAATATCGATGACATGAGGGACCAGTATGTTGAAGAACAAGTCAAGCTACATGATGAAGGAGTCAAAGATTATGTGTGGTCACGGAAGGAGGGTATTGGATGCAAATCCCACTGACTCGAGGTGACTTCTTCAATCCACTCACTGACAATGCGAGTCTTTATATGAACAATGAGGAGTGGTGGTGAACCATGTCATAATCTCATACATGCATATATATATATTTGTGGCCATATTATAATGTGAACATGGAAACAAATTCAAAAATATCCCAATGCACAATACCATCCTCATGCCTGTGAACTGCTAACCTGAGAACATGCATCATAAATGAAGGACAGGGGAGTTGTATGATGGACAGCATGGTCATAGTGACAGCGCATCCAGCTCTTGATGAATGAAGATGACGGCTCAATCGGATTGAAGTTGGGCGAGTATGGCAGCAAATACAGCAAATGGCCACCTGAAATATGTTGAATCAAAGAGAACAGAGAAAAAAGGACATATCACACCTGCTTCAACCTCAATAAGCAAACGGACCTCATTGCTGTGGTGGATAGAACAATTGTCTAAGAGGAGGACACTCCATGGTCCAGGATATGGCCACATGATTGGCACCTAATACTCTAATGCATCAGTGGGCAGCAACAAAAACAATGGCCAAACTGACAACATGCTCACATAGAAACCCAATAAACCTTTCTCCAGTGATTGGACCCTCAAAAACCTCACATGCAAGATATCCACCAATGCCCATCACAGGAAGAATTGAGTAGTGAGTCCCTCAGATGAATTGTGCACAGACAGGACAACGCTTCCCAAGGTGAGCATATCCCCACCAGCGCAAAATAGTCTGTTCATCCTTTGAACTTTCATCAGTACAGATGAGCATGTCCAAATTGTGGACAAGCTCTGTGAAGTGGCACTTGAAAGCAGCACAGACAAGCTCATTTCGCTCAATTGCAACCCGGGTCACCTGCTTACATGTGAAAAGCAGAGAGTTGAGTGCCTGCTTGAGGGTGGCTGCACCAACATCAAGGCCAAATTCTGTGCAAACGTGAACTTGGAGCTCATTCAAGTGTAGTGTCCTGTCATTGTCAAGATAGTTCTCAATGAAGGTAATGGCATCCCCTGGGAGAGCACGCAGCTGTCCGAGTGTTCCAAGCTTGGGTGGCCAAATGCTGTTGGTAGCCCTCCATCGCTTCAGAATCCTGTAGACCAGGCATTTTCTCATGGAAAGGGTACAACTGATCTGGGTGGCATCTAGCCCATCAAGCCAGAGAAATGGAATGTGTAGCTTGAGGTCGCCACTGAGAGTTTTTATGTAGGGCATGGTGGTAAGATGTGTGGGGTGTTGGATGTTGTCTAGGTTCAGTTCAGTTTGCACTAGCGCGGCCGGGTGAGTTTTCATACAGCTGAGCGAGGAACTAGCCCAGACAGCCACCTATTACATTCATTTCGGACTATTCCGCTCCCATCATGAAAGCTATATTGTCATATATTGACAGGAAGCACAAGCACTTCCTCTTTAGAGACTTGATATCATTGGTACGTAATTTACTGCACTAACTACTTTGGGTTGAACAGGGTCTTCTCTCATTCACCTTTTCTCCATTATTTTGGAATCTGCTGTAAGTATATATATAGTTACAGCGAGGATGGGCCTGTGAATGGTGGGACTGAGCGGAGTGGAGCTAACGGAGTTAAACATTAGCCAATTGAATATTACCGACAAGTCAGGTTACGGGGTTAGCAGAATGGCAGGCGATAACCCAGAAACGGAAAGGAGGGATAGGTCCGAAGGTAGACTTGCAGGGCAGGCAAGTGAATTGCCCAGTGGGGGCGGGAGTGCGCTAGCAGATGTCGGAGCTGTCTGGAGGCCTTTGGGGCTCCGTACTTAGGGAGGCATAGGTAATATATTGAAAAGAGGGGGTGGTGACCATCGAGGGAGTCGGAGGTGATTGTGGAATACAGGAGCTCTGAGGTTAGTGAAGAAGGAGCGGAGGTAGTCCAGAAGGATTGGAGGTAGTGGAAGACAATGGCTGTGGATGGATATGACAGTATCCCCTTCTGAGGTACTCTCCAAAAGTGTAATCCTGCATCATGAAATCATGAGGAGTCATGACATGTCATGACAATTGAATTGAATAAGACATTTTTTACATTGAAAATCTTGGATTTCATGACAGTTCATGACAAATTGTCATGAACTGTCATGTGCTAACAAGGTTCATGACTGCTGGTGACACAATATGACATGATGCCTCATGGAGGTTCATGAGTGGTCATGATGTTCATGAATGTTCACGACCTTTCATGACAGGTCATGAAGGTTCATGGAGTGTCATGGAGTGTCATATGTTTATTTTGACCTTTCCCCATCATGTAAAATGCTATAATGTCCCATGATGCATCATGGACATTCATAATGCTCCATGAACATGTATGATAAGTCAATGCATGAGATGTCACAAGCACTTATGAACTGTCATGTGACAGACCTTCTTTGTGACAGCACTGGCTGATCAACCTTGTTAAAGACCAGATGCAGGATGAGGGAGATGTCCCCGTGGTGGAGGGCTTCAGCCTCAGCAACTTAGACCAAGAGTGCTGTGCCTAGTTACACATCCATGCCCTAATTTACTAACTGGCAGCGAGAACTAAAAGGGGGATAACTCTAGTCGATTTTATCACTAGGGTGTAACCTATCTACAAGTTATGTATATATAGTTACATAGAGGGCAGGCCCGTGAATGGCAGGGCTGAGTGGAGCAGAGCTAACAGAGTTACATGTCAGCTGACTGAATATTACCAACGAGTCAGGTTATGGGGTTAGCGGAATGGTGGGCTATAACCCAGAAATGGAAAGGAGGGATAGGCCTGAAGGTAGGCTTGCAGGGCAAGCAAGTAAATTGCCCAGCAGGGGCAGGAGTGTGCTAGCAGACATTGGAGCTGTCCGGAGGCCTTCAGGAATCCATACTTAGGGAGGTGTAGGTAATATATTGGATTGAGGGGTGATGACCATCAAGGGAGTCAGAGGTGATTGTGGAATATGGAGGCTCCGAGGTTAGTGATGAAGGAGCAGAGGTAATCCAGAAGGATCGGAGGTAGTGGAGGACAACGGCCATATATGGATATGACAAACCTCCAACTCATGGACTTGTGTCAGCACTGCACTGAACTCCGCTTTTCCTCCAGCCACCTTTGCTGCTTGGTGTCAGAAACGGTTCTTGAGGGTATTCATGGGAAGTGGAGCAGAGTATGGCAGTGTGAGTGATCACTTAGCTGATAGGTTACTCCATTGCAAGGCATCAGGGGGTTGGGATGTTGGTTTCAACAACTCAGGGGAGCATTGTGCCACACACTCTAGGCTATCCTGTATTTCAGGTGTAGCAGAGGGAACCTGGTGGTGATGTAAGCTCAAGTGAAGATGAAGTCCATCAGCAAAAGTCCATTATGCTCCGGAGCATCAAGAGTGGCTGGAGCATGTGGGAGACAAAACAGCAGATTGGGCACTCCTGGAGCCAATAGTGTTCTCCTGGGAGGGGGTTCAGGAGCAGCTGGGAGTGGTGAGGAGTATGTAATGTGCCAGGAGCAGTGGGAGGAAAATTTTGGTCTCTAAAAAGTTGAAAAAAAAAATTTAGGGAAAAATCGAAAAAAAAATTCAGGAACTATAGTGCCTTTAAAGTGCTTTCAGGACATATAATTATTTGCAAAATTGAGGAAGAAATGATGGAGAAAAATGGAAAATACTTTCGGAGACCCGAGAAATAATGAGAACTGAATTGATGGGAAAGTCTGAAAATTGAATAGGAAAGTGAGGGGAAGCCTTGTAAGCATTGTTATTTTCTGCTGTTCTGATTTTTCCTGATTGTTCTTGGTCTCACTCCCAGCTGCCCCTGGACCCTCCCAGGAGCTTTCAGGAGCTTCCTGGAGTATTGAGGAGCAGCTGGGAATGAGACCAAGAAGAATCAGGAAAAATCAGAACAGCAGAAAATAACAATGCTACAAGGCTTCCCCTCACTTTCCTATTCAATTTTCAGACTTTCCCATCAATTCAGTTCTTGGGTCTCCAAAAGTATTTTCCATTAGCTGCTCCTGGACCCTCCTAGGAGCTTCCAGGAGTATCCAGGAGTATCCAGTAGCAGCTGGGAGTGAGACCAAGAACAATCAGGAAAAATTAGAACAGCAGAAAATAACAATGCTACAAGGCTTCCCCTCACTTCCCTATTCAATTTTCAGACTTTCCCATCAATTCAGTTCTCATTATTTCTTGGGTCTCCGAAAGTATTTTCCATTTTTCTCCATCATTTCTTCCTCGATTTTGCAAATAATTATATATCCTGAAAGCACTTCAAAGGCACTACAGTTCCTGAATTTTTTTTGATTTTTCCCTAATTATTTTTTTCAACTTTTTAGAAGTCCCTATTTTTCAAATTTTCCTCATTTCCCTCTATATCCCTCCCTCATTCCCCCCCTCATTCCCCCCCTCATTCTCCCCCATTTCCCCCTCCCCCATATTCTGCCAGCCTGAAAGTGATTAAGTTGCCAGATTAATCATATATCAGGCCATAAATTTTGATTGTGTATTGGTGAGTCTCAGTGTCCTTGATATATAGTAGTGTTTGATCTAAATGTTAAGCAGTGTCTTGTTGTGTTAGTCTTGTGGTAGGAGGTATTCATGGGGGATCTTCCCTCTTTTTTTTTTTCCTTTTCATTTTCAAATGCTCCAGGAGCTCCCAGAAGCTTCTCACCCCTATACACTTTGAAGCATTTAAATTGTATTTACTGGATATGTTTGTGCACAAAGCAATGCTCCAGGCCCTCCTGGGAGTGCCCTGGAGTACCTAGCCAACTCCGGAGGAAATGGGCCGTTCCTGGACCGGCCAATCTCCTCCTGATTCTCCCAGTGCTCTCGATACTCCAGAGCACTCAGGAGCATAACAATTTTTTGCTGATGTCAGAGGTGAACTATGGACAAGAGGACTTGGGGGGTATTCTAGTTGACATTCAAACTGGGGTACATAGGTAGTATACTATCCACAACACATAAATAAACAGAAGAGGGGCTGGTCAGTCTGGCACCTGAATGGGAGGCAGAGTGGTGAACATGACAAACTAAACAAGGGACGAGAACCAGGGAGACAGAGAGTGAGAGAATGAATGAGAGTGGAATGAACAATTAAACAAAGAAACAAAGTAGGGAGGCAACTGACAACCTGGGTGCCAATATAGTAGCAGATCAAGTGTCAATATTTTACTTATTCATTCTTCACCTGGGTTCTTGTCTTTGATCCAATTTAACAATCCCCACTCATTTCTGCACTGGACCAACTGGCCCTTCCCATGATTTCTCTCCCTTATTTATACCTTGTAAATACCTTCAGGGACCTTAGTCTGAAATCAACTAGAGCAACCCCCCTCTTGTGTGATGCTTTCATATCACTTTCAACTCAAGGGTAACATTTAATTAACCATTATGCCCCCAATTGTCATTGTTGTACCAAGAATCCTAATTTATGGTCGATCACAATGATTCTTGGGAAGACTCATAGTGATTCATGAAGGTCCATGAAGGTCCATGATCCATTATGAAGGCTCATGACACTTCATAGACAGGCATGTAACCACTCAAAACCTGCCTGGAACCACTTAAGTCATGAGCAATCATGACCCCCCATGCAGGTTCATGACATCTCATGATGGTTTGTCATGAACCAGCATGACTGTGTATGACACTTCATGCTGCTTCATGAAGTTTGGTGACCATTCATGAAATGTCATGACTTCCATGACGGTTCATGAACTGCCATTACACTTTTTGCAAGTTACTGCCCCTTCTTAGGCCTGAACCCTTGAAGGCCCAGAATTAGTAAGGTGAGGGGGCTGTACTTACAGAAAAAAAAGAAAACGGGAATGAGGAGTGGAGAGAAAGGAGAGATGGGAGAGGAGTCGAGGTTCCTAAGGAGCTTCAGGACCAGGCTTGTGTTAGAACATGCGGATTCGGACGACTCCGGAATGGAATCGGAGACTTAGCATGGAAGGACCTTGGCCTCAGCGACTCAGGCGGAGCGCTGTGCCATTGCTGGTTGTCCTAGGGGTCCCTAATTTCGGATCTAGCAGAGGGAAAGTCTCTTGGGGGAATTCATGTCGATTTCGGACTGAGGTTACAAGTTACTAGGTACATTGTATATAAGGGGGGGTCCGGAATCAAAAGGAACAAGGGTAGGACAAAAGGAGACAAAGGGAGATGGAAAGAGGAACAACACCGAGGGTCAAGAGTTTGACTCAATGGTGTTTCCCAAAGGAGGAATGAAGGGCCAAGGCCCAAGAAGGAAGGAAGGAGGATGGGAGTCGGGAATGGCTAGCTGACTGAATAGAAGGAAGCAGCAGCCCAAATAGGAATGAGGGAGAATAGCGGAATTGAAATGGACAATGCAATAGTTGCAAGGTCCGGAGTAAGTCCGGAAAGTCCGAACTCGGAAGTTAAACTCCGGAATATTGGCAAAGGTAATTAAATGGAATGAGCTAACCAATACAATGGGTATAAGCGGAGGTGGGGTCAAAGTCCGAGGTCGGAGCTAAGACCGGAGGTTCCGGAGATGAGACGTGAACGGGATACCGGAGCGGAGGTCCGGAGTCGGGAGCATAGGTTTTGTGTACTCGTCTGGGAGGTGTCGAGGTTGGGGTCGGACCCGGAATGTTCTGGAGTCGGACCGAAGGTGGTGTCCAAGCCGGAGGTGGGATAACCTCTTGGGAGCCGGCAAGGAGAAAGTGATGGAAGGGAAGTAGGGCTCCGGAAGTCGGAGTTCGGAGTTCCAGGAGCCCGGAGCGGAGGTCGGGATTGTATGGATATGACAGCTTGTCTGGGTACCGAGAGTGGAAAGCTTTGACGAGGTTGGAGGCGTGATCGAGTTTGCTGGCAAGGAGCCATTGTGTCTCCTCATTGGTCCCTTCATAGCCTAGCCACTTGACCAGGTAGAGCAACTTGTTGCATCTACATCAGTCGATCTTGGAGTTGAGTATCTCCTCGATCTCGAACTCCATTTCGCCTTCGATTTCTATTGGAGGTGCAGGTGGTTGGTGGCGGTTCAGAATGACGTTCGGAATGGAGGGTTCGATCTGCTGTCAAAAACCGGGATCGTAGGGGAAAATGCATGAGTCCGAATGCAGGCAGGGCTCAACTAGAGGGGATCCGAGAGCTCCGGTAGTGAACTGAAGCTTCTCCAGGAAGCCCAGTTCTGCTGGATGGTACAAGAGGCTCTAAGAAGGATGTGGCCTCAGCGACTTGGAGGGAGCACTGTGCCTCCATTACATCTCAGTTAGTCCTTGTATTTCTTATGTCTGAGGTATCTTGTAGAAAGGGGTCAGGATTCACTCAGAGGGACTTGGGGTAACATTTTAGTTGAGATTAGAACTGAGGAAAACTACAGGTTCTAATCTACAGGTATTTATATGGAGGAATGGAAAGGACTTTAGTCAAAGTCCAAATGATAATAGAAAACACTGAAAGGTGCTGAATGATACCGAGAGGTACTGAAAGGTCCTGAACAATATCCTTAACAGGGAACCGAGGTGTCGGGTCAAGGAGGGTGGAGTAAGAGGCTGAAAGATGAATGGGAATGAGAAATGGGTAAAAGGGGGTTAGCTGACTGAATGGTAAGAAGAAGATAGTCATGCTAAGAATGGAAGGTGACTAATAAGTGATGACATGAGTGGAGTCACCGAAGGATGTGGGTAGCTCCGAAAGCGGAGTTATGTATCTGAAGGATGTTGGGTGACTCCAATAAATAAATGGTTTAGGGGTATGTCACGGGATGTTGTCAGGGCACATACCCTGACTTAGCCCGGACCCGGACCCGCATCCGGACCTGCTCCACTTCCCACGCACTTCCTGCGCTGCACGCTGCACGCTGAAGGAGCGGAGCTGGATCACCTTATGTAACCAGTTTCCTACGTCCAATAACGATATTAGAGTTTGTGCTGATTTGCGTACTGACCGTGTTTTGGTTGCCAAATATATGATTGTTCACTGTCTAAACAACAATAAACACCCCCCAACGATCTCACCTGATGTATAGATCGTCTACGGATAAAATTCTATATTGACTTTACTATGATTTCTAGTCAATATTACACCTATATTTACCACTTTTCAGTAGGATGTGATTTTCCTGATAATTTACTGAAGGAAAACTGCTAATAAAATAATTCCGCAATAAATGTTACTCAATACAGGAGTGACCAAACTGCTCTTTCTATCGCTTAGAGTGCGTGCTAGTTATCTAGCAGGTTCAGGATCGCTCACTTTTCTCCTGTGGTGTGATAACCAAGTATTGCTGAGAGATTATTCAATTAAGAAGTCCCTCCACCAAATTCTCACTAATTCTCACTATGACACTTTTGTTCAGCTGTGTCTAACTGACCCTAACTCACGCTTAGAGTGACGTGTTAGTTTTATATTAGCTAACAACTAATATTTGCTTTTATCTTTTGGAGCAAACGAACCAACCACTGGTGAGGAGAATTAAACTTTTATTTCTACCTGAGGTTTGAGAGGGGGCAGAAGCGGTGGCCTTTTATGCTTTTCAGAGGCCTCTCTACTCCCACGCCTCGCACTAGTTACATGTGCTACATTTGTATTATAGATAGTTCTAGAATGATATAGGGGGTTGGGCTGTGTAAGCTTAATAATGGACTTAGGACATGACTCAGCAATAAGTAATTCATTTCTTTGTCTTTTGGGCCGATCTCAGCGGGATCTTGTAGCGCTGAAGCTATGCTCTACACCGCCTTAATTACGAACGGTTATCTTTAGAAATGACTCGGCTATAAAGGAACTTTCTAGACTGTTCTCTAATTGACCCCTTTTTGTGAAGCCACATCATTACTAATGTTCTAGAGCCTTCCCAATTAATTAACTGATCCGCGGACTTCTGAATCACTTCATGCTTATGATCCGAGATCCAGATCATCAATCATTCCTTTGTTCCGATTTATTTGGGCTTAAAATCAAAAAGTTTTGATGAATCATGGGAAAATATACAAGATCCGGTTTTTTAGCATTTTCTCCTCTTCTGATGCGATCAAAAACTGTCCGCCCGCGCCGGGGAATACTCTATCATATGGTATTCGGTCCGCCAGACTCCCGGGCGCCAATATATTTCCCTTGAGTCACATTACCTTTTGTAAGAATTAGCAAATAAATATATATGAATTATAAGGTGTTTCGCCGTTTGAGCGATATCTCCGTCAGTTTTGAAGCTTTTAGAATGAAACAAAACCGTGGATAAAGTTAAGAAACAGTCCTTCCAGATGGTAAAAAGATTACAGTCAAAGGTTTACTGGTTCCCGAGATATTTACATTTCTTTCCCAATGTTCCTTCTTATTCTGCCGTCTATGTGCTATTTTCTTGTTGTAGGGATATATTCTTTGAATATTACACCTATGTCAAGTTCTAGGCATGATTGTAGTAGATTAAATCTCATACTACATGGGTGTAGATATTTTATAATGATCTTCTAATGTCTGTCCAGTCTCATAAAGATCATGAGATCTGTTAAACGTCTGAACTTGTCACCTGTTCGTTGACTATTCTGATAGATCATTGTTTTATTCTTTGAATATTATTTCTCCTACAACGGGCACAAGAAGTACAGGAGGATACATAGCTTTTGACAAAGTTACAGATGCCCAGCCAGGTATAATCATGATGGACTAGGTCCAGAGTCCGGTTTTGACCGAAGTGTCCGGAGAGCTGGTGGTCGTGTTTGTCTTGCAAAACACGGAGACGAAGATCATTGGGATCCGGAACATAAATGCGGTTGTCCAGCCTTAACAGGCCTTTGGCATCAATGGACCAGCAGGAATTGGGGAGGTTGGGGGAAGCGAGATGAGAAGAGATTGTGGTATCGGAGGAGAGGGAGGCTAGAATGTCTCGATGGAGAGCCTCTGTGTCGACGAGTACAGCTGCCCAGATTACTGTGGCAGCTAGGAACATGGCTTGTAAGGATGCAGTGAGCTGCTCCAAAGTGAAGACTGGTCGGAAGTTCTGCATATTGACACGAGCGTAGTCCATATCCCCTTCTTTGGGATAGATGTCCCAGCATCTAGTCAACACATCTGGTTTCACTCCGAGTCTTCCAGAATGGAATCAGACAGTCATGTGGAACTGGGAGAGGAACTCTGACCAGTGGGCTTGCTGCCAGGTCAAGAGTTTGGTGGTAGAGAAATACTCGAGATTCTTGTGGTCGGTGACAATGTTGATTGGGGTTCCTGAACCTTCAAGGTAGTGACGCCACAATTGGAACGCATCGTGAATGGCAAGCAGTTCCTTATCATGGGTGTCGTAATTGAGCTCCAGCGCCGAGAGTGTTCTGGAGCGGAAAGCGATGGGGCGAATCTCTCCATCATCGCAACAGATGGACAGGATTCCAGAGATCATGTAATCAGAGGCATCGGTTTCTACAATGAGAGGGGCATTGGGTACCAAATGTGTCAGGATAGGAGCAGAAGTGAAGGCTTCTTTCAAGGTGTTGAAAGCAGAACGACAGTCGTCAGAGAATAACCAGGGGGCTCCTTTATGCATGAGGCATGTCAAGGGGACCACAATGTCGGAGTATTGGTGGATGAAATGCTGACAGAAGTTAGCGAAGCCAAGGAAGGACTGGACATCCTTGACTTTATGGGGCTTGGGCCAATCTTGGATGGCTTTAACCTTCTTGATGGACATGGTGAGTCCGGAGGGAGAAAGGCAGTATCCGTAGTGTCCATATGAAATTTGCATTTCTTCAGATTGGCGTATAGGCTGTGCTTGCGGAGTCTCCTAAGAACTTCTTGGACATGCTCCTGGTGTGAAGCCATGTCTTCTGAGTAGGTAAGGATGTCGTCTAGGTAGACTACCACAGAAACGTCCAAGAGGTCGGCAAAGATCATGTTGATGAATTGCTGGAAGGCTGCAGGTGCATTCGTGAGACCAAATGCCATGACGAGCCACTCGTAGGAACCATAGCATGTGCAGAAGGAAGTCTTCCACTCATCACCTGCCACAATGCGAACCAGGTGGTAAGCATGCTGAAGGTTGAGTCTGGTATAGACAGTGGCATGGCTAGGTGCATCAAGGAGGTCTGAAATGCGGGGAAGTGGGTAGCGATCTTTCTTGGTGATCTTGTTCAGCCCTCGGAAGTCAACACAAAGATGGAGGGATCCGTCCTTTTTGTGGATAAAGAGGACCGGTGCCACATGAGCAGAAGTAGCAGGACGAATGAACCCAGAGGCTAGGTGTTCATCTAAGAATGCCTGGAGAGCCTCGAGTTCCAAAGTAGAGAGGGAATACATAGTTCCCAAGGGTGGTGAAGTGCCTTCCTCAAGGTTGATCTTCAGGTTGTGCTCACAGTGTGGTGCTAGCATCAAGGCTTTGCTCTTACTGAACACATCTGCAAACTCATGGCACTCCTTTGGAATGGCTGAAAGGTCAACAGAATCGGTGTGGGATGAGGCAGCCCTCAAGCGGCTTTTGTCATATCCATCCCTGGCCATCGACTTCCGATCCCTCCGATCCCTCCGATCCACCTCCGCTCCTTCTTCACTAACCTAGCTCCGAAAGCGGCAAGGTCCCTGTGGGTGGGACTCGGTGGGACGAATAGCGGCTGTGCATAGCAGCGATCCCATCGCAGGGTGAGCGTCCCCGACCACTTAGTCTGAAGTGGGAAGTTGAGAAGAAGGCTGCTTCTTCTGTTCCCACCCCAGGCACTATTATATACATGCAGCTAGGGTCACGTGGAGGAAGCCACGTCATCTCCACACACAGCCGCACCTCCCTGGGTGTCTCTGCAGAAGATCCCGGAGGTGGCCACTCAGTGGGTGGGAGTGTGCATGGCACGTGCGGCGATCAGGGGGCGGGGTTAGGTATGTAGTGGTACATAGAGAAAGGGAAATCGACCATAGAATAGAAATAGAAATAGAGATAGAGAGAAAGGGGAAAGTGGGGGAGGAGAGATGGGGAGTGATAGCGGGGTAGTGCAGTATGGCATGGGGTGCGGTGCGGGGTCAGGCAGGCATGCCCTGACACCTCAGAGCTCCCATATTCCACAATCCCCTCAGTACCCCTCGATGGTCACCACCCCCTCCTTTCAATTTATTACCTATGCCTCCCTAAGTATGGAGCCCCAAAGGCTTCTGGGCAGCTCTGACGTCCGCTAGCGCACTCCCACCTCTGCTGGCCAATACACTTGCTTGCCCTGCAGAGCCCACCTTCGGGTCTATCCCTCCTTTCCATTTCTGGGTTATCGCCTGCCTTTCTGTTAACCCCATAACCTGACTTGTCAGTAATATTCAATTGGCTAATGTCTAACCCCGTTAGCTCGGCTTGGCTCAGCTCCACCATTTGCAGACCCGCCCTTGTTGTAACCATATATATACTCAACTTGTACATAGGTTACACCTCAGTAATAAAATCGACTAGAGTTTATCCCCCTTCAGTTCTGGTTGCCAGTTTAGTAAGTTAGGGCATGGACGTGTTACTTGGCACAGCACTCCTGGCACAAGTTGCTGAGGCTGAAGCCCTCCGCCACAGAGACACTCCTTCGTCTCAACCTGGTCTCTGACAGTATTTTATTACTCCCTGACTAGTACACATCTTGTATGGCACCAAAAGCCCCTCGCACTTGTTTGCAACTACACACATTAGTTCCCAACTCTGCCTCACTGTCCCCAGAACCCTCACAGCCTGGTCCTAGTCGATTGGCGAGAAACCCAGTTGAGTTTTGAAGCTTTTCTAATCTTGAAACCCCTCTCCCATTGACTCCGATCATGCGCCCCGTTAGGAATCGATCACCAGTTGCAGATTCCGACTTTGGAGACACCATGGAACAACCCATAGACCCCATCCACTTCTTTGGACTCAGTTCCAAGGTCCCCAACTTTGTCGACCCTCCTCCTGCTGATCCTCCCATCCTGTCAGGGACAGCTCCGAAAGTGGCAAGGTCCCTGCGGGCGGGACTCGGTGGGATGAATAGCGGCTGTGCGTAGCAGCGATCCCATCATGGGGTGAGCATCCCTGACCACTTAGTCTGAAGTGGGAATGTGAGTCATCATTAAAAGGGAAGGCTACACTACTTGCCTGAAGTGGGAATGTGAGAAGGCTACTTCTTCGGTTCCCACTCCAGCTGTTATTATATACATGCGGGATCGATCACATGGGGTGTGCCATGTCACCCTTGCACACAGCCATGGCTCTCTGGGTGCTTCCACGGGAGATCCCGAGAGGGCCCACTGTGGGTGCAGGGTGAGTGCGACAGCGGTGGCGGCGATATAGGGATGTAAGATACAGGAGGGGAAATGGGCATGCATGCTGGTGATACATTGAGCAGCGGGAAAGGTGGTCCATGTAAGAGAAAGAGAGAAAGAAAGAACAGGAGGAAAGGAGAACAGGAGAAAGGAAGAGGGAGAGGAGGGAGAGGCGGTGCGGAGTGGGGAAGCGGAGCAGGGATCGGGCAGGGTGTGTTGGGGCATGCCCTGACACATCCCCACTGTCCCAACTGCCGACGATGCCGAACCCACCCCCAATGTGGCTATTGCACAATTAGCCCAAGCCATTGCCAGCTTGGCTCATATCAGGGCACGCTGCCGCCACCTCCTTTCCTTTTGTCTCATCCTCTCATTCTCTCTTCTTTCCTTCTTCTCTTTTTCTATCTTTATACAGACAACCTCTCTTTCCTTCCTACACTTGTAGCACGGACGCGTCCAAAGCTGAGCACCCTGTAGGGGCACCACAACACTGGACACGCTGTGCACTCCTACTTGTATTTCCCCTCCAACACTCAGGATCGACTGCGGAGCCACCCGCGGTAACCCGGCTTCATCCGGGGGTGATGTGGCACCTCCACGTGACCCATTCACACATGTATATAAACTAAGCTGAAGCAGGACCGAAGAAGTAACCTTCTTCTCATTTCCCACTTCAGGCAAGTACCCTAGTTTAGTCTAGCCTCCCACCCTAATAACAATACATTTCCCACTTCAGCCTAAGAAGCCACACAGGGACGCAAGCCCAAGTGAGGGCTGCCCACTATACGGTCTCACCACCCCACCGCTGCCCAGGCTGCTAGCACCGAGCGCTATGCCACCACTTCCGCCCTCCTTGAGCCATCCCTGACAGCTCATCACACCAGTCGTCCACCACCTCCACCATCCTCTGCTCTCCAGACCAAGGTCCGTGAGCCCAAACAGTTTGATGGGAAAGATCCCTGAGAACTCCGAGTATTTCTGGTCCAATGTGAACTCAATTTCCATCCCTGTTACAGGAATGGGTTCCAGGGAACCCAACCTGAGCCGTTCGGCTCACTAATGGAGGTGGCTGCATAGCCATCAGAGGGAGAGCAGAATAGGATGAGTGTATGGAAGTACAACCTGTGTGTTGGCCAACGGTAACTTGGCGCTCCTGGGAGCGTGCCGGTAGTGGGTGTGCTGGGAGTGTTTGGCTAGTGGTGACTTGGTGCTCAATGGAGCGTACCGGTAGTGAGGGATACTGGGACTCCCAAAGGGAGTCACCCAGTTGGTGGCTATCGGTGACTTGGCGCTCATGGGAGCATACCAGTAGCGGGAGTTGTTGGGGAAAGCGGGCTGGTGGTCCAGTGCACGGTAGTGGGTGACCGTGGGAAGTGGGACCTGCGGGTGCGTGGCCAGGCATCCTGGAGCTGCCTGGACCATATCCTTCTCCTGAGGAGGTGGGATAGGCTACAGTTCCTGATAGGGAACTTCTGGTTGGATGGGAGTAACCACTTGACTGCCCGGTGGACTGGTGGGAGCGGGAAGCAGAAGGTTGGGCATGGGAATGCCCTCCTCGTTGCAGTTTTGTGATGGAGAGGAGGAATAGGGAGGTGGACATGGTTCCAGGGTTACAGGTTGAGTTTACAGTGGTGTCAGAGACCAGATTTGAGACGAGGGAGAGTCTCCGTAGCGGAGGGCTTTGGCCTCAGTGACTTCTGCCAAGAGCACTGTGCCTAGTGACACGTCCGTTGAAGGAGAGAACGAAGGAAGGTCAGTTGGGAGGTTCAAACGAGACCACCACCAAGCTGTTCCCTGGTTCTTTAGTTAGGATGGGGAAGTGTACTAGTGTTGTTTATTGTAAATATAGTACCAATCCGAGTGTTTTGGCTAATTCTATTTTTATGGGTTAGTTTTAAAGTTCCTGGGAATTGACTTACAGATAAACCGAGCCCTGCGGAGCTGTTTCTTTATTGAAATTTATTAATTTGTCTAGGTGTAATTCTGTGTAGCGTTGTTTAATTTGGATTTAAACTTGAATTTAATCTTCTACTTGGTGAAGTTTCAACGATTCTATTCAGTTAATGAATTTGGATGGTGTCTGGAGTGTCCCTTGAGTTCGTTTTATTTTTGTCTTTATTTTATTGCTTGTTTTAACAGTAGCAAAATAACTGTTTTGTGTTTACACTTTGAAATCTGGAGTGTTAACCAGCTCTCCTGTTGAAATATCTACTTAATATTTCTCTCCTTAATTGCTGCCTTTTACTACAGTGGCAATCTTAACTGTATATCACTTTTTCGCACTGGAGTGACAACCAGAAATGCTTGAGAAAAATAATACTCTATTTTCTTACTTCTCTGAGGGGGGCGAAAGGTCGCAGAAAGGGTCTCCCTTTTATACTCCTTGGGTCGCCTTCCTTTTTCACGCTCTACCTTCTATTTACAGGATTTATTTACAGTGTATTTTTCTCAAACTGAATAAAAAGTGAAATTTTCACGCTATAGTTCCGCTGCGCTTTGCTGCGCTGAACTGCGGTCTACTGCGGTCAGACTGCGCCTGGAATCCTTATTGTCCTTCCTCACCTAAGCTATTTTAATGGTTAATTAGAATTTGTCTGCGCCGCATTTGCCGCAGTTCCCTATTTCAAATTCCCCATATTTCCCATTAAGTTCGCTATGACTCGGTCATACTGAATTCAAACCTCGCATTACTATGCGTGCGACTGTGCTGAGACCTTCAGCTGATTTATTCCAATTTTATTTAGTGACATTTTAGTTAAAATGAGACTGAAATGATAAATGAGTGAATTATTCAGGTTTAAAACTGAAAGAAAAAGTTGCTAGTAATCAAGAATTACTCAAACGAATGTGTTATAGCTCTCTACTTCATTAGAACATTGTTCCCTAAAATTCCCGCCATGGTCCGTCGTAGTTTAGTAGTTTTCGTGAATTTCGTTCATATTCCCTGATTCCCTTTTGTATTATCACATCCTAATCCTCCATATGTATTGTTCGTTGTTATAGTAGGTCGTCCTCGAAGATATCATATTTTTATGTATTTTATTTAGGGCTCTAGACCTCTTGAAGCTGTCTTCCCGCGTGTTTTCAGGTTTCTAACTTCATGTCCTTGTATCTCATTCATTTCTGGATGTTTTCTCACGTTCTTGGTATCATAAATTTCCATTTATTCCCACCTTTCCAATGGTACTAAGGTTGTGTCCTATTTCCCTGTATTCGTTGAGTTAGCAAAGTTTCGCGCGCACATTCGGTAATCACGTGCGTCGTTCCCATAGTTGTTCGTATGCGGGAGCCGTTTTCGTTTAGTTGTTCGGGATTTATGATATGCGCGGGTGTTTATTTCTTTCATATGGGCTTCTGTGATTTATTTCAGATTTTTCCCTCATGATCTAAGGTTGTTTTTGCACTTTTCGTGCTTTGTTTTGACCGGGCTCTTCCTTATTTGGACGGAAATTGGTCTTCGCGATCTGCCGAAGTGCGGATCTCGGTTCCGACGGCCGGTTCCCTGCGCATCGCCACCCTCACGTGTCATTACACATGATGCGGATTCCTATATTCCCATCATGGGTATAACTTCACAACGGCTGGACCGTTTGGGCTGAGAATTTGCATAACTATAGTTTCCTATTTTTCATAATTTCCGTGTAAATTTCGTTGTATGTTTTAATTATGGATCCTACGCAATCATCGTCTTGTCCCTGAGCTCGGACTTTTGATGTCGCTATTCCCGTTATTGGATTTCTCATTAACGCATGATCCTTTTATTATGGAAATTTGGGAGGATTAAGAGTAGATCCTTTCCTTTCTAATGGGCTATCAAGCTTGTCTCGGTCGTTACTAGTTAATCTTCGCGCTTGCTTTTTAGACATTGTCCTCGTTTTGCAGGAGTTTTAGTCATATCTCCGTCGTTTATGGGTAGTTTCCCCTATAATTACTCTCATTGGTTCCGTTTGGGTGACATCTACATTTCCTATTATAAACACGACTTTGACTTTTGCATTAGTTCCTGAGGAATCTTTGTTCCGTGGTACTTCCATCCTTGCTATGTGTGCGGATGTGGGAAAGTAGTTTCCGTGGAGGTTCTCTGATTATTTTTATAGTCAAATCTTGGTCGATTGTCCTAATTCTTGGTTTAATATTTGCTATAAATTCCCCCGAGAATTCCGTCTCGTTGATGGTAAGCTTGAAGTATTTTTGTTATTTTTCTTTCTTTCGATTTATCGTGTATAGTCGTAATAATTCGTAAAAATTCGTAAAATTCGTTAAAATTCAGGTCCTTCTATGTTCTCATATCTACTTGTCGTATGAGGTTTTGTGATTTATCTGGCATATTTTCATAATGGGTTTCCATAGTGTGGCCGTTATTTCTCCTACAACGCCTTGCAGGTCACCCGGATACGCTTCTGGCACGTTCCTGACAGTATACGAACTCAAATCACTCTTATGTTCTTTCCTTGCTCTATCATTGTTTCACTGAACTATGTCTAGAGCTTATCAAACCCGTTCACAGATGCACACCGAACCTGGTTCTTCTAGGCTTCCAGGTCTCAGGACGCTTGAAGAACTTTTGCACAGACATGACCTAGACCCTTCTGAACATCCGCCATTCCAAAGCTTTACAGCTGACCGTGACGACCCTACTTCCTCCTCCACTCCTGCACCCTCCCATCGATTCCATCGTTCCATATTCCAAGACCATGATGAGGCGGCTGCTGTTGAGAGAGATGTCGATCCGGACAGCCAAGCTGATGACTATGACCCCGAAGCTTCTCGTAACCCTACTCCACATCCTGATCCCACTAATCCCCTAGACCCACCAGATGCCCCACCCAACTGTGGTAACGGTGGTGGTGATGGTGATGGTGGTGGTGGTGATGATGGTGGTGATGATCCACCTGAGGATCAGCTGCCAGATGACCCGGGTAGCCGTGTGTTGGCCCAGTTGATGGACGCTATTGCTGCCCTGGCCCGCTCAACCACTGCCGCTCATCGACCTCCAGACCCCAGCTGTAGGACAAAGCTTCGTGAGCCTGACCAGTTTGACGGTACTGACCCTCAGAAACTCCGCACTTTCCTTGTTCAGTGTGAACTCAACTTCCAGAACCGCCCCAAGCATTTGTTAACGAGCATACGAAAGTCATCTATGCTACATCCTTCCTCAAGGGGATCGCTCTGAGTTGGTTTGAGCCTGAACTTCTTCATGGTAACCCGCGTCGCCATCCACGTTGGATGGACGACTACAAACTCTTTGTCTGAGAACTCGAAGAGAACTTCGGCCCGCACGACCCCTTTGGTGATGCTGAGCATCATCTGAGTACTCTGACTATGTCAGATAATCACAGGATCGCCAAGTACGTCGTCGAGTTTAATCGCAATGCTTCACAGTTACCCAGATACAGTGAGGTTGCCTTGAGGCACCATTTCTATAATGGGTTGCCAGATAGGATCAAGGATGAGATCACTCGTTACGGTAAGCCACACTCGTTGCATGACATGCGCTCTCTTGCCCAAGATATCGATGGACGATATTGGGAGCGCAAGGGCGAGTTGTCACACCATCTGAGAGATCGAGCTACCTCACCTGACTCCTCCAAGCAGAACGTGAAATCGGGCAAGAACCCAAAGTACTCTAAGTCCTCCAACCCTCCTGACTCCACGTCCGACCCCTCCACCTCCGCTGATTGCTCTACCAAGGACCCTAAAAAGTCTAAGGGAAAGCAACCCGACTCTGACCTGTCCTCGAAGCTTGACAAGAGTGGCAAGCTCACCAAAGAAGAACGCCAGCGTCGCTTCGAGAACAACCTCTGCCTCTTCTGTGGGCGCTCTGGGCATGTGGCCAAAGAGTGCCCTAAGTCCTCCTCCTGTGTGGCCAAAGCTAGGGCAGCCCAGGCTGAGGATGTTGCGGATTCTGTGGTGGATTCGGACGAGGAAAAAAACTAGATAGTGACCCTCCAGGCCCCGTACGACCAGTTGGTCATGCTGACCCTCCTCGTATGTCTAGAGTCCTGCGCTTGAACGCGTCTGGGCTATCTGCTCTCCATTCTCTTTCTGTTCCGATCTCTTTTTCTCCTTGTTCTGATGATGGTTGATTTCCAACTTCAAGGGAGTGTGCTCCCGGCTCTGATCTATTTTCCGCTTCAAGGGAGAATGCTCCCGGCTCTGCTCTGTCTCCTTCTTCCAGGGGGTCTGAACCCCGTAAAAATATGTCTTTTCCTTCTTCTCTTCCATCTGGAAACTTTTCCGCTCATATTGACTCAGGATCTTCTGACACATTTGTAGATACATCCTTCGTCAATAAACATCACATCTCCACGTACCCTGTCGCGCCTCTGCAACTCCGACTATTTGATGGCTCCATGAACTCCATGATCACCCAAGCCATCAATCTGCCCATCTGATTCCCCACTGGTGAGGTTACTCCGACGACATGTTATGTCACATCGTTGGATGGCTCTTGTGCTATCGTCCTAGGACATGACTGGCTCACCTGACACAATCCATTGATTGACTGGGTCTCGAGCAGTATAACTTTCCGGATGTCTGTGCAATCCAGTCCAACCACCCCGAGCTCTCCTCCCGTAGTTGTGGACCCAGTCCCAATGCAAGGGAATCTGACCTCCGACCCACAGTGTGCATCCGTCCATCAGGCAATCACCATCGAGATCGTCAGTCTGGCTGTGTTCACCCAGACTGCCCAACTCGATGGGTCTGTCACTTTCTGCCTGGAAAATCTGTCCACTTTAGCAGAGTTGCGCTTGACATCCACCTCTTCTGACCCCATCAACCTCTCAACTGTTCCTAAGGTGTATCACGAGTTTGCGGATGTTTTCAGTAAGAGTAAAGCCAATACTCTCGCGCCGCACCGTGAATATGACCTGAAGATCAAGTTGGAGGAAGGCTCCCATCCTCCCCTTGGCACCCTATATTCTCTGTCCCAGTCTGAGCTTGAGGCTCTCCGTACATTCCTTGACAAGCACTTGGCATCCGGTTTCATCCGTCCTTCATCTTCAACCCATGCCACGCCAGTGCTCTTCGTCCACAAGAAAGACGGTTCTCTACGTCTTTGTGTGGACTTCAGGGGCCTCAACAAGATCACAAAGAAAGATAGGTATCCGCTGCCGCATATCTCTGATCTCCTAGACGTTCCTAGCTGTGCAAAGATCTACACCAAGCTCGACCTCCACCATGCATACCATTTGGTGTGGATAGCAGTGGGCGATGAGTGGAAGACTTCCTTCCACACGTGCTATGGATCCTATGAGTGGCTCGTCATGCCATTCGGTTTGACCAATGCACCTGCAGCCTTTCAGCGCTTCGTCAATACCATCTTTGCTGATCTTCTCGACACTCGCATGGTGGTCTACTTGGACGATATCCTGGTTTATTTGGAAGATGAGACTCAGCATGAGGATCACATCTGGGAAGTCCTAAGTAGGCTACACAAGCACGGGTTATTTGCCAATCCGCAGAAGTGTGAATTCTCAACTGACACTACGGAGTATTTGGGCTACATCCTTTCGCTGACTGGTTTGTCCATGTCGCCCGAAAAGATTCAATCCATTCAGGATTGGCCCAAGCCCCATAAGGTCAAGGACATCCAGTCCTTCTTGGGATTTGCAAACTTCTATCGCCATTTCATCCATGATTATTCCAGTATAGTTCTTCCACTGACCAGACTCACCCGTAAAAATGTGGCTTGGTCCTTCTCTGATGAGTGTCGTTCTGCCTTCCTTCGCCTCAAAGAAGCTTTCACATCCGCCCCCATCCTTACTCACTGGGTACCCAATCATCCACTAATAGTTGAAACTGATGTGTCCGACTATGCAATCTCAGGTATTCTCTCCATCCATTGTGAGGATGATGAGATTCACCTGGTTGCTTTTCGCTCGAGAACACTGACAGCGCCCGAACTCAACTACGATACCCATGATAAGGAGCTCCTAGCTATCTTTGAAGCTTTCCGCTCTTGGTGACACTATCTTGAAGGCTCCGGCACTCCTATTGACGTTGTCATGGATCACAAGAACTTGGAATATTTCACCACTACCAAACTCTTGACCTGCAGGCAGGTGCGCTGGTCAGAGTTTCTCTTGCAGTTTAATATGGTTGTCCGTTTTCGTCCGGGAAGACTTGGCACGAAACCTGATGCGTTGACTAGACACTGGGACGTCCACCCCAAAGAAGGGGATTGTCAGGGCTCGGTCCTTGATCGGGGACAGCCTGACCTCGGCCCTAGGTGTGTGCAGTGTTCCGGGTGCCTGGGCACTAGACCCTGTCCTCAGCTCCTCAAACTCACTGAAGGGACTAAGCAGGGACTGAGTTGTCATGTATTACAGAGGGTAACTACAACTTGCCTAAGCGGGGACTGAGTTGAGAAGAAGGGTAAGTTTCCCTATTCCCCGCTTGGCTACTATAAAAGTGTACAGTTCGTAACATGACTCTGGGTAGAAGCCAAGCATGTTCCCGCAACTCGGAAAAGGTGTCACATGGGTTAAGGTGAGTTGCTCGCCTTGACCCACGTGATTTTTCCTGCAGGCTCACATGTGGGCTGAAGTTGTGAGAGATATGTAGGGATGGGGAGGTCAG
Organism: Cantharellus anzutake; assembly: GCF_015039405.1. NCBI lineage: Eukaryota > Fungi > Basidiomycota > Agaricomycetes > Cantharellales > Hydnaceae > Cantharellus > Cantharellus anzutake. Next base: position 27,073 of record NW_024067125.1, on the reverse strand, counting down.
GGAAGAGGGGGAAGTCTGGGAGGGTGGTTCTGGGGTGTGGTTGGGTGCCCTGACAGTGGGGTCAGGGGCCGATCCCTGACAGGGATAGGGACTACACCCACGTCAATCCGCAGAATTTTCACCCTGTCTTCACCACTGAACAGCTCTCGGCCTCCCTACGAGCCACTTGCCTAGCCACTCCAGTCCTTCAGGCCAGCTCTATGGTTGACGTCGAAGCTATCCACAAGGACATCATTACTGCCCTGCCATCCGACTCCTCTGTTGCTGAATATCTCTCTGATCCTATCCCTGCAGACTCTCGTTGGTCCCTAGATGCAGACTGTTAGAACTGGGCGGATTCGGACGACTCCGGAGAGGAATCAGAGACTTAGCATGGAAGGACCTCGGCCTCAGCGACTCAGGTGGAGCGCTGTGCCATTGCTGGTTGTCCTAGGGGTCCCTAATTTCGGATCTAGCAGAGGGAAAGTCTCTTGGGGGGAATTCAGGTCGATTTCGGACTGAGGTTACAATTACTATGTACATTGTATATAAGAAGGGGTCCGGAATCAAAAGGAGCGAGGGTAGGACGAAAGGAGACAAAGGGAGATGGAAAGAGGAACAACACTGAGGGTCAAGGGTTTGACTCAATGGTGTTTCTCAAAGGAGGAATGAAGGGCCAAGGCCCAAGGAGGAAGGAAGGAGGTTGGGAGTGGGGAATGGCTAGCTGACTGAATAGAAAGGAAGCAGCAGCCCAAATAGGAATGAGGGAGAATAGCGGAATTGAATAGGACAATGCAATAGTTGCAAGGTCCGAGGTAAGTCCGGAAAGTCCGAACTCGGAAGTTAAACTCCGGAATATTGGCAAATGTAATTAAATGGAATGAGCTAACCAATACAATGGGTATAAGCGGAGGTGGGGTCAAAGTCCGAGGTCGGAGCTAAGACCGGAGGTTCCGGAGACGGAGACGCGAACGGGATTCCGGAGTGGAGGTCCGGAGTTGGGAGCATAGGTTTTGCATACTCATCTGGAAGGTGTTGAGGTTGGGGTCGGACCCGGAATGTCCTGGAGTCGGACCGAAGGTGGTGTTGTAACGGGTCTATCGTCTAGACTCGAGACAGAGAGAAGGGGGAGGGTGGTAGTGTGCGCGGGTGTGGTTCGTTGGGCCGGGTTTTGGTCCGTGGGTGCTACTGAGTCTGCAAAAACCTCAAACAAACACTCACCTACGTCTCTCTTGGACGTCAAGGCTGAGTAGTATGATGAGAGGGGTCTTAGACGTTATCAACTAGCTCAATGGGGGCGTTAGGGTCGTGGATGGCGTCTTTGCCACTTGGATGCAACTTCTGCTTGTCCCTTCACGGGTCTATTCAATACTAACTTGTTATGTACAAGCTGTTATCTAGTTTTTATATGTTTGAAATGAAATGAATGGACTGGGGGAATGTAAACGGGCCGTTAGGCAACCGTAAATGATGAATATCCAATTGGGAACAAAGAAACAATAAAAGAAATATGAATGAATGGGGAATATATCATAACGGGTCCGAAATGGGAAATGTAAAAGTTAACTCCACAACGCTTCGCCACAGCGCCCGCCTATCCTCCCGTCAGCAACCTCCTCGTCTCCAGCTTTCCAACGAGCCCCTATTCATCCCATTTGGTGCAGTACTTCTTGAGATGTGGCCATTGACAGGTGCTGTCAAGACCACGTGAGAGTATACTCCGTGCTGAACCATCCGGATATGGGATTACCATTCTGGGAAATGCTCCGGGGGTGAAGAAGGGTGGTAGAGCATCACTATCGGGTGGAAAGACGGCTGGGTTGTGAGTGTGGGTATGGAGGTCTAGAGAGGGGGTGAAATTGGCGGCGTGGTTGGGCGTGGGAATTTTGCTTGGGGTTGTCGGGAATGATGGGGAAAATAGGGAAAAATAAGGAATGAGTTTGTGGAGTGTTGGATAGTGTTAGAATGAACATCGGGAGCGTCAGAGGGTATGTGGTATATGTTGGTGGCCAAATTCCACAGAATCCGACTTTTTGCGGTACACGGAGTTGTCCCCACAACATATAGGCCTTGCTCTTGATCGTGGTCCCTCACGATATCCTCAACATCCTTAATGTATAAATAAAACGAGTGTGATTGTAATACGAAATGGCAGGCACGTTGCATTGGCAAGTGGATAAATACATGGGCCCGGGCGGTTGGCTTAACATGAGGAGGGAGCAGCGGATTCCCGACGAGAACTCCTACGTGACACTGAGGTCTTCCTTGAGGCAGAATCCTCTTCAGTATGGGCCCGTGCTTGCCCTTTAACATCTCGCTCTGCCTTAGGGTGTTCATCCATGGGGCTGGGAGACTTAAGTACTGGCTCGACGTCAGTGGGTGCGTCCTTGGGGTCTCTGGGGATCACAGCGGGTGGTTGGAATTCGGGCGTAGCGCCAAAGAACTTCTTGACGGATTCTTTGTCTATGTCCCTAACCCGACGGGTCCACTCATTGGTCTTGATGGTAAAATCCCTTGCAAGTGGAATCTTTGGCGCTGGTACTATGGCTACGGGCATCTCACTTGGTCTAGTGAGACTATCAGCGGGTGGTGCAACCTTCTGGACAGGTGGCGCCACGGGAGTTGACCTTAGGAATGGCAACGCCGTTCTTCTAGGTGCTGTCTTGTTGTTATCTGTCTCTTGCTGACGGATGGGGGATCGTCGGAAGGCGCGTCTGCCTTCTTGAAGTCTTTCGCGGCTGGGTTCTGGTGGGCGGCGTCGATAGCGTCCTCGACTCCTACGGCGACGTGTGTGTGGCGCATTAGGGTTGCCGTAGCCCATGGAGCACTCGAAGGGAAACAGGGGGTAGCGGTCGAGCTCGCGTTGCATAGTTCTTAAGGGAGTTTCGTCATTAGTCGAGCCGCTGGCCTCAGTGGCGGGAGCGGCAACAAGCATGGGGCTCTTGTCCGAGTGTATAACCTCAATAGTCGGCCTGCCCAATAATAACTTGACTTCTAACTTATGCTCAGGATCACTTCGCGTGGAATAAGAATTTTGAAGAATATAAGAGCCCTTCCCGCCCCAGGATAGCCGATAAAACAGGTCAGGGGGACCAGGGGGGAAAGTCTTCAGGTCACCGTCTTCCTTGAGCTGAGTGGCATGGCGGGAATTCCAAAATTGGGTGTCCTCATCGATGAACTTCTCGAATTCATGTTCGTGTTGGCTTGGATGGGACCCCAGGTCTGGATTCTCGGCTCTGGCGTGCACGCTCTCGTATTTCTCCTGCCAATACTCAGCTAGCTTCTCGTCCTTGAGCTCCCAGGGCTTGGGCGGAGTCAGGTGTCTAGGCTTAGTGGCGTAGGACGCATAATTTGCCTCGTTGTCTGGTTCCTCATAACCTTCGGAAGGCTTAACGGGTTCTCGGATTATTGACTCTTCACCATCTAACTCTTGCAACACAAGGGCGCCGCTGCGAAGTCTCTTGTCTACCATATGCGGTCCTAACCATCGCGGCTGGCTTGGAGGGAACTCCAGATCTGAATTCCCGACACGATTGTCATAACTGTTGGAGCTAAGCTCTTGGGATCGGCATAAGGAATCCTCATGGCTCCCGCTGGAGCGTTCACAGCTTTCTGGCGGGTGTGTGACTTCAGTGACTTCGGCGTGGACAACGGGCTTCTCTTGAGCAGTCAAGAAGTTAGCAAGAAAACAGATTTCAAGTCCGGTGAAAGACTTCGGTGCAATGCGAGCTATCATTGCTGCCTCCGTTGATCCAGGCTTGACAACGGTACATCCAGTCTCTGAGTTCTGAGCAGTCACAGGCAACGACTCTGCAACAACGGGCTCATGATGCATGCACGGGAAATCTTGTGCTGCAGCTGTTCCCTTAGCGGTATCGACGTGCTCGACAATTCCCGTAGAATTTGGACCAGACAGTGCCAAGGGACCTGCAGCGGCTCTTGAATCCTCAGCATGGGCTGCTTCCCGTCCTTCTAGAACAGAGTTAAGGCCGTCAGGCCTTGGCTCTTTAAGCTTTTGCTCCGGTAGTGCAGTCAAGGATGTCACTCGGGTTGCCGGCTCAGGGCAATTTGAAGTGTATACGAGACTAGAATCGCGCATGGGGAATGGAAAGCATTCCATCTCAGTTGACGTTTCCTTAGCTGAGTTCAAGCCCGGTCCCTTGACTTGGCTGACCCGTTCAGTATAATCCGTGAATCCCAGACTATGGGGTGCATTGGAAGGTATCCAAGCATTCTTAAGCGCTCTAAGGACATCTAGATCTTCCATGCTACGGTCCACTTGTACATGATCGAGGCCGTCAGGCCTTAGCTCTTTAAGCTCTGTCTGTGGCGCGGTGAATGTCGAAGGAATGCAGCTCGGGAATTGTGGCGGCTCTGATGCCTGGGCAGATCTCATAGTACTAATGTCGTATGTGGTGGCGGCAGCTCTCGCGTAACGACGAGCTTGAACAGGATAAACATTTCGCGGGGCATTCATAATCGGAAGTTTGATGCGGACGGATGCTCCGCTATCTCGGTTTCCCTCGTTCCAGACTTGAATTACCATTCCTACGTCGTGCATATACTCGATCTTAGTAGAGTGGCCGAAGAGCCACGGCTGGCCTAGTATCATATCCTTTCCATGGAGGGTGTCTCGCGTAAGAAAGAAGTTATGGGTAACTTCAATTCCCCCGATGGTAACGGGTACGTCTCTACATAGACCTTCTAAGGCGACTTGGTGTCCAGATACACCGCGAAGAGTCCACATGGCGCCAGTAGGGTCGACTGGAAGTTCTAGAGCATAAGCTTGCTCGCTTGTCATGATGTTGAGCTCGCTGCCGGTGTCAATTAGCATAGTGCACGGGCGGTTGCTAATCTGTCCTTGAATCTTGGCGGTTACCATAGCCAAAAACGAGGGTTTCTTAGACATAGTACTGGCGCCAAGATAAGAGCGCCCGAATTCGCGTATGTGCTCAGATTCCAAGAGCTGCCGATAGTAATTCTCAGCTTGGTCATCCGTGCCGATGGACCAAGTGCTACTACTGTCATCGCCTTGGGACTCAAGGCCAAAGCTCTCGAATACCACCTGGCTAGAGCCAGTATCTTGCGTGAGTGGCAAAGGATCGTCTACTTGAGTCTCGATAATCCTTGGTGGCTGCCGGCTTTTGGTTTTTCGGATATACTCCTCCCAATCAGAATCATAATCCTCGTCAAGCGCACAGGGAGTGTCATTGCTGGAATGAGAGTCCAAATCGCGGTCTTTGTGATCATCCTCGGGTTCATCCTCAGCGTTGAAATACGAATCTAGGTCAAAGACATCGTAAACTGTCTCGCTGGGGACTGGCTCGTCCTCTACTGGCATTGGTACACTATCTACACCAGCTTCTAGGTTATGAACTTCGTAGACGGGCTGGCTATCGTCTGAGTCGTAGTTGACGGGTGCGGTGTACTGCAGACTCGCAGTACTGGACTTCTTATTCAATGGGATCCTCTGAACCTTTGTCGCCGTCTGCATGCGCTTGTTGAGCTCGAAAGAGGATCCTAAGACGGTGCCCAGCGGCAGCGTTACATTCTGTGCCATGAGTTGCTCGAATGCAGACTCGGTGTTTAACTTATCCTGCAGCTCGGACGCGAACTTATAAGCGGGCACGGTTCTTCTGGCAGGTGGCGCCTTTGCATTAGGGGCAGGGCCTTCTTCAAAGGTGACCTTAGCTCGTGGGCCACTCGTTCCCGAGGGGCTGGCTGTATTGACGGGTGGCTGGCGTGGATACGCCCTCTGCTTTCCTTTGTCTTGGGGTACGGGTTCAGCGCTGACCATAGGAACGTCTTGTGGCTGGGGCCGTTTGAGGATAACGGGTGGTTGAGGAAGTTCAACGTATGCGCGGTTGGGTGGCGTCCCCAATTCCTCGGATGGAATGGTCCGCCTAACGGGAAGTGGTGGCCCTGGACTAGTGGCCCGATCGTACGGCTTGGCTCTAGTTGGCTTAGTCTTATCTGCATCAGTTCTCTCGGCTGGGTGCGCTTCCGCGGGCAGGACTTCAAACTCGCCGTCGCCTAAGACAGCGAATTCTTGATGGGCTTGCTCGTAGTCGCGCATCCATTCTAGAGTTGCGGCACTAGTACGCATGTTAGCTTGTTCACGGATTAAGCGGGCTGCTCCCCCTCCATTGGGGTTGCGTGGTAAATAAGGACCGTCAGCCATGATCAGTCTGTTAAATGCGTCGAGTCTGAGTACTCCGGCAGCGATGAAAGCTTTGGTCTCAGCACAGTCCTTGGCTTGGTGACCGAGTCCGTCGCACATGAAGCAGCGATCGTGAGGGGGCCGAGTGTTGCGAGTCCTGTCTGTGAGGCGGGCCATTGCAATAGTAAGCCTGTTCATACGGTCTTCAAGGTCTTCCATGTTGGACTTGAAGTTCGGATTCTGGGGTACTTCCACTTTGGCCTCGACGGCCTTAGTGTCTTCGCTGGGTTCGGCGGTTCTGTACTTGGTTTTCCTCATTGTCTTCTTGCTGGGTGGCTTAGCTAGTTTCCGACGCGACGAGGTTGGGGTTTCTGGGACAGCCTCAGTATCTGAATCGTTGGCGTCGGAATAATCGCTGTCTTCTGGGGAACTCTCGGAGGAATATTCGCTTGCGGAGTCTGAGTTGCCGTCAGAGTCGTCTGCATGGTACAGGTCGTGCTGCAAGAGCTCCTTGGCCGTAGTGACAACATGATCCATAGGGGGTGCACGAGTTAGGTCGGTCCAACGGTTGTGGGCCTTCAATTCTTGCTTGACTCTTTTGCGGAACGCGGGGGACTTGATCCCTCGATAGAAATAATCGTCCTTGTCACCGGCATTGAGTGCGTGCCTTTGCTCAAGTGATTTGGCGATAACCTGGAACTGTCTGCGGTAATCGTCAAAGTCTTTACGGTTCCTGAGCTTGCGCTTCTTTTCTATGAATTTTCTGAGATCCTTGGGGCGGTAAACACGGTCTTCTTGTTCAGCGGGGTAAAAGTTGAAGAGATCTTGCTTCAACGCATCCCAATCTTTGTTCTGGAGGCTGTCAAGAGTGCGAATAAACTTTGCCTCCTTCTCTGTGCAGTAGGAGACAATATAGTCGCATTTTTGCGGGTTGGTAAGATTCGCGGAGTTGGCTTGAAGTTCAAAATCGTGGAGAAACTTCTTCAGCTTGGTTCCTTTGAACCTGGGGGCTTCCCTGGAGCGGGCGCCGGGCATACGGCTGACTGTAGTAGTGTGGATTGTGGGGATGGGGTGGCCAGCGGGGCCAGCGGCGGGAATGGCATGAGAGGTGTGAGACATCTTGCGTGTACTATAGTAACTTGGGTTGTAATCGAATAAAAGTTCTTCTGACTGCGTGTGCGAGCGCTACGTCCGTCTACGCGAGGTTTTGGAACAGGTATGGAAGTTGGGGAAAATGGAGAGGCGCAAACACTGCTGAAATCCCTCCCCTGTAAGGACCACCAGTTTTGTAACGGGTCTATCGTCTAGACTCGAGACAGAGAGAAGGGGGAGGGTGGTAGTGTGCGCGGGTGTGGTTCGTTGGGCCGGGTTTTGGTCCGTGGGTGCTACTGAGTCTGCAAAAACCTCAAACAAACACTCACCTACGTCTCTCTTGGACGTCAAGGCTGAGTAGTATGATGAGAGGGGTCTTAGACGTTATCAACTAGCTCAATGGGGGCGTTAGGGTCGTGGATGGCGTCTTTGCCACTTGGATGCAACTTCTGCTTGTCCCTTCACGGGTCTATTCAATACTAACTTGTTATGTACAAGCTGTTATCTAGTTTTTATATGTTTGAAATGAAATGAATGGACTGGGGGAATGTAAACGGGCCGTTAGGCAACCGTAAATGATGAATATCCAATTGGGAACAAAGAAACAATAAAAGAAATATGAATGAATGGGGAATATATCATAACGGGTCCGAAATGGGAAATGTAAAAGTTAACTCCACAACGCTTCGCCACAGCGCCCGCCTATCCTCCCGTCAGCAACCTCCTCGTCTCCAGCTTTCCAACGAGCCCCTATTCATCCCATTTGGTGCAGTACTTCTTGAGATGTGGCCATTGACAGGTGCTGTCAAGACCACGTGAGAGTATACTCCGTGCTGAACCATCCGGATATGGGATTACCATTCTGGGAAATGCTCCGGGGGTGAAGAAGGGTGGTAGAGCATCACTATCGGGTGGAAAGACGGCTGGGTTGTGAGTGTGGGTATGGAGGTCTAGAGAGGGGGTGAAATTGGCGGCGTGGTTGGGCGTGGGAATTTTGCTTGGGGTTGTCGGGAATGATGGGGAAAATAGGGAAAAATAAGGAATGAGTTTGTGGAGTGTTGGATAGTGTTAGAATGAACATCGGGAGCGTCAGAGGGTATGTGGTATATGTTGGTGGCCAAATTCCACAGAATCCGACTTTTTGCGGTACACGGAGTTGTCCCCACAACAGTGTCAGAGCTGGAGGTGGGATAACCTCTTGGGAGTCGGCAAGGAGGAGGTGACGGAAGGGAAGTAGGACTCCGGAAGTCAGGTTCGGAGTTCCGGGAGCCCGGAGCGGAGGTCGGGATTGTATGGATATGACACAGACAGCCTATTAAGGCTCGACAAGCATATGCAAACGATCTTTGTCTCAGGATCTTGAGATACAAGCACGACCATCCACTCTCCAGACACTTTGGTCAGAACCGCACGTTGGATCTGGTCCGTTGAGAGTCCACTTGGCTGGGTATCTGTTCATTTGTTAAGGACTACATCTCATCCTGTACTGCCTGCGCCCATGCCAAGGTCCCTTGTCACAAGCCCTATGGCTTGCTGAAACAACTCCCTGTCCCCAGTCGCCCATGGAACTCGATATCCATGGACTTCATGGCCATCCTGGTAGTCGTTGACCATCTTTCTAAGCAATGTGTCTTTATTCCTATGCACGATACCATTGATGCACCCAGTCTTGCCAAGCTGTTCCTCCTCCATGTATTCTCTAAACATGGCGTACCTTCTCACATCACTTCGGATCAAGGATCCGAGTTCGTATCCCATTTCTTCTGCTCTCTAGGTAAGGCTCTTGACATCCGCCTTCACTTCACTTTGGGTTATCACCCAGAAGGGGATGGTCAGACCGAGTGGATGAACCAGATGTTAGAACAGTATCTTCGGATGTATTGCAACTACCAGCAGGATAATTGGGCTGAGCTATTGCCCCTGGCTGAGTTCGCGTACAACAATGCCCTACTGGCGTCTCTCCGTTCTTTGCCAACAAGGGATACCATCCGACCCTCTCCGTCCATCTGGAACGAGATTTGACTTCAGTACGTGCCCAAGAGTACTCAGTTGATCTCGATTCCTTACATCAGTTCCTATGTGAGGAAATGTCCTCAGCGCAACGGCATTATCAGGGCCCTGCAGACGCTAGATGTTCACCCGCACCCGACTTTGAGGTTTGTACTATGGTCTTTGTTAAGGCTAAGTATTTTAGATCCACCCAACCCTCGAAGAAACTCTCAGAACAGAACCTCGGGCCCTTTGAGATCATCACCGCACCAGGAACCCACTCCCGCACCATCTGCCTTCCTGAGACTATGAGAGCCATGCACCCGGTCTTTCATGTGTCCCAACTCAAACCAGCCATCCCCAACACCATCCCCAACCACGTACAACCTCCGCCTCCACCCGTTGAGATTGATGGTGAACCTGAGTATGAGATTGCTGAAATACTAGATTCAAAGCTGGATTGTAGGTGTCGTAACTGTAAGTTACTGTACCTGGTACGTTGGCTTGGGTATGATGGGATGGATGAGGAGACTTCTTGGTTGCCGGCCATGGAGCTTGGCCATGCCTCTGACTTGGTGTCTGACTTCCACGCGCTGTATCCTGACAAGCCGGGCCCTCACTTTTCTTAGAGTACTCGCGCGTCAACTGGCCATGTTGATTAGGGTATGGCACATTGGAGGTATATACAAAAAATGAAAAAAAAAATAGAGATTTCAGGGCGACACGCCCACACCATGGGAAGTATATGTGGGCAGGTCACCTGCTCCCCCACCGTCCGACTTCTCCTTCTTCCTCGACCTCTCCTCCCGTGTAATCTTGGCGACCTCGCTGGGCAACTGCCTCACAGCGTCAGTCAGCTCCTTGAGGGCATCTGTCATATCCATACAATCCCGACCTCCGCTCCGGGCTCCCGGAACTCCGAACCTGACTTCCGGAGTCTTACTTCCCTTCCGTCACCTCCTCCTTGCCGACTCCCAAGAGGTTATCCCACCTCCAGCTCTGACACCACCTTCGGTCCGACTCCGGGACATTCCGGGTCCGACCCCAACCTCGACACCTTCCAGACGAGTACGCAAAACCTATGCTCCCGACTCCAGACCTCCACTCCGGAATCCCATTTGCGTCTCCATCTCCGGAACCTCCGGTCTTAGCTCCGACCTCGGACTTTGACCCCACCTCCACTTATACCCATTGTATTGGTTAGCTCATTCCATTTAATTATGTTTGCCAATATTCCGGAGTTTAACTTCTGAGTTCGGACTTTCCGGACTTACCTCGGACCTTGCAACTATTGCATTGTCCTATTCAATTCCGCTATTCTCCCTCATTCCTATTTGGGCTGCTGCTTCCTTTCTATTCAGTCAGCTAGCCATTCCCCACTCCCAACCTCCTTCCTTCCTCCTTGGGCCTTGGCCCTTCATTCCTCCTTTGAGAAACACCATTGAGTCAAACCCTTGACCCTTGGTGTTGTTCCTCTTTCCATCTCCCTTTGTCTCCTTTCGTCCTACCCTCGCTCCTTTTGATTCTGGACCCCTCCTTATATACAATGTACATAGTAACTTGTAACCTCAGTCCGAAATCGACATGAATTCCCCCCAAGAGACTTTCCCTCTGCTAGATCCGAAATTAGGGACCCCTAGGACAACCAGCAATGGCACAGCGCTCCGCCTGAGTCGCTGAGGCCGAGGTCCTTCCACGCTAAGTCTCCAATTCCATTCCGGAGTTGTCTGAATCCGCCCGGTTCTAACAGCATCCACGATTGCCTCACCCCACTTCTCCATGTCACCCCCATCCTCATCCCAATCGTCCTCCTTGTCCTCCATATCCTCTCCCTCATCCTCGGACGCGTGTGCTGGCACCTTGGGTGAGATCACCCACAGTTTCTTCTGCTGTGAGGGCGTTGCAGTCCCCACTCGAATTGTGACCAGGTCGCATTTGGCCCTGGCGTGCATGCAGTTCATGCACACCTGGTACCTGCCCTGCTTGCAGACCAGCTGGGACTTGAGGCATCGACCACAGGGGGGCTTTTCCCTTGCGGCCTGTGGGGGGTCGACTGAGGCCTTGTGCTAAAAAAACAAAAACAAAAAAAAAATACTTGTGTTAGCCTCAGAGATCGTGTGGCAGTAAGTGTTTAAGAATGCTGGCTACTCACCTTGCCTTTGGACAACCCAGCCGCCCACGCCTGCTGGCGCTTCACCTCTGCCTCCCGCTCCCTGGCTTCCTCTTCCTCACGCCTCTTCTTTTCTTCAGCCGCCCGCCTAGCTGCCTTGGCCACTTTCTTGACCACCTTGCGCCTCACCCGCTCATTCAGCTTCGCCTGCATCATGGCAGGCTCGTCATCTGTTGCCTCCTGGATGTCCTTCTCCTCCCAGGATGCGATGTTGTGAAGATCAAGAGTTTTGGACATGAAGGGTGGGTTATTGAGTAGAGCTGTCAAGTAATGACTGGACTTAGTCAAATTGATGGAGAGAATGTTTGATTTCACATGCAGACTCAAAATTCAGAATTGGCCGAACGATTCCCACATGCACCAATTGGGCCTCCAGGGGCGTCGGCCCTAAGAAGGGGATACTGTCACGACCCGACATATCCGTCACTTCCGTCAACGCGTCCTAGTGCCACTTGGCCTGTCCCGCCCGCTATCATCATCATCCGTCCATCCATCCGTCCACCCGTCACCCTCATCTGCACTTCCTCCCCCGCACACATACCTTCCAACCTAGGTTGCCCGCTTCATTGTTGTCCGCCCCCAGCCGGACAGCTTGCTAGACAGCCGGATGGCCTTTTCTCTTTTGTCCGCTTGTGGACTATTGTCCCTCCTTTTGTTTCTTGCTTTCCTTTTGTTGACCAAGTTTGCCAATATTAATTATTTGTTTCTTTCTTCATTCATTAATATCGTGCTTGATCCACCACTCTTTCCAGGCCGGTCCTATTTAGTTACTTGTGTTTATAACGTGTGTAGGTTACACCGGATGTACCTTAGTTCATATATCGACTTGGATTCCCCCTCTAAACTCTTATCCTCATCGTAAGGCTTCTGTCTGAAATTGGGACACCAACATAAGAACAAAGCACAGCACTCCACCTGAGTCGCTGAAGCTAAAGTCCCGCCCCTCCGACCTTACGAGCCTGGACAACCTCGCACGCTTTGCGGGTCACCCGGATACGCGTCTGGCACGTTCCTGACAGAGCCTCCGAGTCCGAGGCCGGGCCCTGACAATTCTGCAATCACCTCCGCTTCCCTTGATGGTCACCACCCCCTCTTTTCAATATATTACCTACGCCTCCCTAAGTACAGAGCCCCAAAGGCTTCTGGACAGCTCTGATGTCTGCTAGCACACCCCTGCCTCCGCTGGGCAATACATTCGCTTGCCCTGCAAGCCCACCTTCAGGCCTATCCCTCCTTTCCATTTCTGGGTTATCGCCCACCATTCTGCTAACCCCATAACCTGACTTGTCAGTAATATTCAATCGGCTAATGTTTAACCCCATTAGCTCTGCTCTGCTCAGCCCTGTCATTTATGGGCCCACCCCCGCTGTAACTATATATACTTGACTTGTAAATAGGTTACACCTCAGTAATAAAATCGACTAGAGTTGACCCCCTTTAGTTCTGGTTGCCAGTTAGTAAGTTAGGGCACAGACATGTTACTTGGCACAGTGCTCCTGGCATAAGTTGCTGAGGCCAAAGCCCTCCACCACAGAGACATTCCTTTGTCTTGATCTGGTCTCTGACACTTACCTGAAGTGGAAAGATGAGAAGAAGGCTACTTCTTCAGTTCCCACTTCAGGTATGTTTATATACATGCAGCTTAGGTCACCTGACAGATGCCATGTCACCCTCGCACACAGCTGTAACCACCCGGGTGTTTCCATGGGAAATCCCAAGGGCATCCAGTGCAAGCATGCATGCTGGGCACAGCAGGGGGTTGCCCAAGGTGTCCAGGCCAGGTGTGTTGTGGGTGCGCTGCAGGTGGGTCAATGGTACATTGATACAAGGAAAGGTCATCCATGTAAAATAAAGAGAAGATAAGGAAACAGAAATGAAGAGGGGGAAAGGAAGGGGGAGGAGGTTGAGGAGGGGTACCAGGTCAGGTGGGGCCAGGTGGAGCCAGGTCAGGCTGGTGTGCCCTGACAATAGTGGGGCCCTGGAGTTTCCTGCGACTCTATCCAATCAGCTTTTCAGGCTGATTGTTCAGTGCTTACACGTTCGTCATGCAAGTCGATCACCTCCTGAGGAGGCAGGAGATCTTCCCCAGCTTGGGTGAGATTGATGTGATGTGGAGTTCTAGGGGTATTGGGCCCCACACTTACTCCACATAAGTTTTTGAAACCTTCAGGGACCAGCCCTGATGTGGTTTTTCGCTCTGGATCGTGTTGATCCTTGTCATCATCTGATGATGGCTGTTGATTTGAATCTCCCATGATGGGAGATTGCAGTTTCTTTATAAACCGCTTGTTTTTCTTTATCATTGCTGCAAACACAACCTTGCCCTTGCAAGCATGTTTAGATGCCATCAGCACTACTGAGTCAAGTTGTTAAGTTTGGTGGGTTGTGTTGTAAAACACACCTCATACACTTAAAAAAGTGTGAGGTCTCAGTGGGGTAGCTCAGCACACAGAGCCGTAAGTGATACAAAGGTGGGTATTTTACAGTGTGTGTAAGCAGTTAATGGAAGTTACCACTTACCCACATGACTATACAGTGCCCCAAAAAACCGTTGCAATGTTTTGTACCTTTGACTTCAAGAGCTTATTAAACAATGGGAAAGGGTTCTAAAATTTCAAATAAATATGTGAAACATGTGTTAGTATCTTGTCCATAACTCTACCAATTACGTAAGCAATATGACCATTTTTGGTAAAGTTATTTAATTCACGAGGGACCCATGTCATTGCAACGGTTTTTTGGTGTGCTGCCAGTGTCATACAGTGCCCCAAAAAACCGTTGCAATGTTTTGCACTTTTGACTTCAAGAGCTTATTAAACAATGGGAAAGGGTTCTAAAATTTCAAATAAATATGTTAAACATGCGTTAGTATCCTGTCCATAACTCCACCAATTACGTAAGCAATATGTCTATTTTTGGTAAAATTATTTAATTCACAAGGGACCCATGTCATTGCAACAGTTTTTTGGTGTGCTGCCAGAATGGACTAAAACTGGAAATATCATGTGATAGGTCATGTGATATTGTTTACTATACACACTAGTAAACAAATAAACATTGCTGGAGCATAAATGCACATGGATTTCAAGCTGTAATCCCCAATTCTAAAATAGGGGGTTTCACGGTTGACTGAAGTGGGCTGAACTGGATCTAAAGTGAAATTTCTAAAGTGGCACGTGAGTGACAAAACTGGACCTTAACTGGATCTAAACTGGTCACTTTGACTTGGGGCTCAAGAGCCCCAAGTCATCTAAAGTCGACTTTCTAAACTGGATCTAAACTCGGATTTACCAGTAAGTCCATGAGCCCTGAGAGTGTCCTTTCACATTCCCATCCCTGTTGTCTCCACCGCTGTCTCCGCTGTCACCACTGTCACCAACATGGTCGTGAACTTCCATGAAAACTATCATAGTGTAGGCCGCTAGGAACTTAGGGTATGTGCCCATGGTTCATCATCTTTTTTCTTTTTATTTAACTCCCATGTTGCTGACGCTTTGACCTCATGGCAGTGTACAAATTTGTGTTCATACCACATCCATACCACAATCATGTCACATTCATACTGTGTTCATACCGTGTTCATACCGTGTTCATACTGCATTCACACTCACTCCCCTTCGGTTCTCCAACATGAGACTGAACTCCGCTCATTATCCATAACCGACACATGTTATGTTCATGTATGTAGTTGCCGAATTATAGCTGAATGTTATTAGTTCTCCAACATGGGACTGAGCTGCAAGCTAGCTAATAAACAGGCAGATCGGTCATATGGGATTGGTTCAACATAGGCTACTGATAATTTCCAGAGGTGTCGCAGCAGGCAGGGATACAAGTACATTGATGTATGTACAAGGTGAGACAGGGATGGAGGAAAGTGCTGCAGACTGGAAATGCAAAGGTTGCAGGAGATGTATATGCGATGCATGGGATGTTCAGCAGTGGTGGCAGCACTCCGAGAGATGTTCAAGCTGTACAGTTCTTACATAATACAGTGTGATAACAGACTTAGGTTGGATCGGCTCCAACTACTTTAGAACTGTGAACCGTGAACGCCCTAATGCAAAGTTCCAAACTGGACCTAAAGTCACTCTGAACTGTGATGTAAAATTTGGGTCACTTTAGACGCAATTTAGAATCCAGTTTAGACGCACTTCAGTCAACTGTGAAACCCCCTAATGCATCAATTGGCTGCTTTGAAAATTGAACAAATGCTTTTTCTCATTCATTCTGGCCACAGTGCTTATCAATTACTGCTGTCCACCATTCCACTGTTACCCATATTTGGTCTAAACATTGTCCTGACACTCCAAAGCCCAGTGGTGGTTGCCCATCTAAGCTCTCAGACACCAATATCTGTCATGCAATGCATCTTATCAACTCTGGTAAAGCCAACAATGCTGCACAAGTCACCTGAATTCTTCAAAAAGTCACCAGCACTATCCTCTCAACTGAGGCTGTTCATCTGCAACTAAAGGAGGCTGGTTGGAAAGCAGTGGTGAAGAAGAAGCAGCCCATGCTCCCCAGCAGATGTCATAAGGAGAGAATGGACTTCATAATCAGCCACAAAGAGTGGACTCTGGAGGATTGGAAGAGAGTGGTGTGGTCTGATGAGACTAAGGTGAATCGCCTGGGCTCAGATGGGAGGAAATGGGTGTGGAAATGGGTGGATGAACCTCTTACAGACAGGCTGGTGCAAGGAACAAAACAGTGTTGTGGTGGTTTTGTCATGGTTTGGGGATGTATTACATTGGATGGAGTTGGAATGGCATGCAATATTGATGGGAAGATGGATGCCAAGCTCTACTGCCAAATCCTGGAAGAGGACTTCCAGCAAACCCTCTCATATTATGACAAAAACCCAGCCCACATCCTTTCCCAACAGGACAACAACCCAAAACACACCAGCAAAAGGGCCCAGAACTGGTTCAATAACCATGGTATCAGGGTCATGGAGTGGCCCTCCCAGTCCCCAGACCTTAATCCAATCAAACAATTATGGAACCATGTAAAGAGGAAGCTTGGGGAGTATGAAGAACCTCCAAGTGGTGTTCATGAGCTGTGGGATCAGTTTCAGGAGGATTGGGGGAGGATAGGACCAAGTGTCTGCCAGAATTTAATTGAGAGTATGCCTAGGAGAATTGAGGCACTACTTAGGGCAAAAGGTGGCTATACTAAATACTAGTTAATGTGATTTTCCTTTCTCCAAAATGCACACCAAAAAACTGTTGCAATGACATGGGTCCTTTGTAAAGTGAATAACTTTACCAAAAATGGACACATTTATTAGAGAATTGGTGGAGCTATTTCCCTGACAGAGGGCTCAAGACTGTTTATATTATAACTGGGGGGGAACTATTTACTAGAGGGGTATGCGCATACATATAGTGGAAACATTTGGATCTGAAGGTAAACAAAGGTTACCAAGGGGAAGGGGAAGTAAATAGAAAGAATCCACAGGACAAATAAGGAATAGGCAAAAAGCCCAAATTATGTCTGGGGTTCGTGGAGTGAGAGAATTAAAAGCCAACTGAATGGCAAGGTCTATGAATAAGCAGGGGACTACAGAGAAAGATGTCTGGAAAGGTCCGGAGCCCAGAAGTTGCAGTCCGGAAGATTGGGGTTGTAGAAAATATCAAATGATAAAACAATAAAGATTATCAAGACTGGAGTGTCAGGGTGTCAGGGTGTCAGGGCACACCTGCCTGACCCTGCTCCGCCTGGCCCAGACCCACCCGATCCCATTGTCCTCCACCCGGTACCTCTACCCTCCCCCTGCCCTGCTTCCTCCCTCCTCCCTTCTTTCTTCTTCTTCCTTTCTTCTTCCTTTCTTCTTTCCTTTTCCTTCTCTCCTTTCATTATATGGACGACTTCCCTTATATCAATGTACCATTGACCCAACTGCAATGTAACATGCCTGGACCCGGGTGCACCAGGATCTCTTGCAGAGATACCCGGATGGGTATGGCTGTGTCTGTAGATGATGTGGCCATCTCCCACATGGCCTCAACTGCATGTATATAAACATAGCCTAAGTGGGAACTGAGAAGTAGCCTTCTTCTCACATTTCCCACTTCAGCCTGAGTGGCCAGGGACATCTATCTGTACCGGGCCCGCTGCCACGCATGCCTGTGTCACACCCTACTGGGCCCTCAGCACTGGGTGATATACCCAGGTGCTCTCGACCCCGGGTCGGTCCCTGACACAGGGCACACACCCTGACTAGCCCGGACCCGCACCTGCATGTGCACTGAAGGAGAGAATGAAGGAAGGTCAGTTGGGAGGTTCAAACGAGACCACCACCAAGCTGTTCCCTGGTTCTTTAGTTAGGATGGGGAAGTGTACTAGTAATATTTGTTGTAATTATAGTACCAATCCAAGTGTTTTGGCTAATTCTATTTTTATGGGTTAGTCTAAAGTTTCTGGGAATTGACTTACAGATAAACCGAGCCCTGCGGAGCTGTTCCTTTATTGAAATTTCTTAATTTGTCTAGGTGTAATTCTGTGTAGCATTGTTTAATTTGGAATTTTAACTTGAATTAAATCTTCTACTTGGTGAAGTTTCAAAGATTCTACTCAGTTAATGGATTTGGATTGTGTCTGGAGTGTCCCTTGAGTTTGTTTTATTTTTCTCTTATTTTATTGCTTGTTTTAACAGTAGCAAAATAACTGTTTTGTGTTTACTGTTACAAAAATGGGGCCAGAAGTGCCCATTTTCATCCGTTCTAGCACAGGAATAGGAAAGGGGGTTGGACATAGGGGTTTACAGGTGGTTTCACAGATGGTTTAACATGTTGTTGAACAGGTAGTGTGGCAGTGAGTTTTTGTTGATTAATGATTGGTTAAACTTAATTACTATACAAATCATGTGATACAGAACCCATAAGAGTCTAAAATGGGAAATTCCCATTTCCATAACATTTACACTTTGAAATCTGGAGTGTTAACCAGCTCTCCTGTTGAAATATCTACTTAATATTTCTCTTCTTAATTGCTGCCTTTTACTACAGTGGCAATCTTAACTTTATATCACTTTTTCGTGCTGGAGTGACAACCAGAAATGCTTGAGAAAAATAATACTCTATTTTCTTACTTCTCTGAGGGGGGGGGGGAAAAAGTCGCAGAAAGGGTCTCCCTTTTATACTCCTTGGGTCACCTTCCTTTTTCATGCTCTACCTTGTATTTACAGGATTAATTTACATTGTATTTTTCTCAAACTGAATAAAAAATGAAATTTTCACGCTATAGTTCTACTGCAGTTTGCTGTGCTGAACTGTGGCTCTACTGCAGTCAGACTGTGCCTAGAATCCTTATTGTCCTTCCTCACCTAAGCCATTTTAATGGTTAATTAGAACTTGACTGTGCTGCATTTGTCGCAGTTTCCTATTTCAAATTCCTCATATTTACCATTAAATTTGCTATGACTTGGTGATTCTGAATTCAAACTTTGCATTACTATGCATACAGCTCCACTGAGACCTTCAGCTGATTTATTCCATTTTTTATTCAGCAACATTTAGTTAAAATGAGACTTGAAATGGTAAATGAGTGAATTATTCAGGTTTAAAACCAAAAGAAAAAGTTGCTAGTAGTCAAGAATTACTCAAACGAATGTATCATAGCTCTCCACTTCATTAGAATATTGTTCCCTAAAATTCCCACCATGGTCCATCAGGTTTTCATGGATTTTGTTCATCTTCCCTGATTCCCCTTTGTATTATCATATCCTAATCCTCCATATGTATTGTTCATTGTTATAGTAGGTCGTCCTCAAAGATATCATATTTTTATGTATTTTATTTAGGGCTCTGGACCTCTTGAAGCTGTCTTCCTGCGCATTTTCAGGTTTCTAACTTCATGTCCTTGTATCTCATTCATTTCTGGATGGTTTTTTCACGTTCTTGGTATCATAAATTTTCATTTATTCCCACCTTTCCAATGGTACTAAAGTTGTGTTCTATTTCCTGGTATTCGTTGAGTTAGCAAAAGTTTGCGCGCACATTCGGTAATCACATGCATCATTCCCATAGTCATTTGTATGCAGGCGCTGTTTCTGTTTAATTGTTCAGGATTTATGCTATGTGTGGGTGTTTATATCCTTCATATGGGCTTCCGTGATTTATTTCAGATTTTTCCCTCATTGTCAGGGCCCGGCCTCTGTCCGGGGGCGGCCCTACCTCAGAACTGGACACTTGCGGTGTCCCAGGCAGCCAAGTGCTGGATCCTACCCCAAGCTCCTCAAACTCACTAAGCAGGGATTGAGTTGTCATGTATTATGGAAGGTAGCTACAACTTGCCTAAGTGGGGATTGAGTTGAGAAGAAGGGTAAGTTTCCCTATTCCCCACTTGGCTACTATAAAAGGGAAATGTACTATACAGTTTGTAATGTGACTAAGGGTAGGAGCCGAGCATGTTCCCGCGATGTGGAAAAGGTGTCACATGGGTTAAGGCGAGTTGCTTGCCTTGACCCACGTGATTTTTCCTGCGGGTTTGCGTGTGGGCTGTAGTTGCAAAAGGTGTGTGGAGATGGGAGGATGAGGGAAGTGGGGGGAGGTCAGGGAAGGTGGTTCTGGGGTTGTATGGTCAGGTGTGGTTGCCCTGACACTCATGATCTAAGGTTGTTTTGCACTTTCCATGCTTTGTTTTGACCAGGCTCTTCCTTATTTGGATGGAAATTGGTCTTCGCGATCTGCTGAAGTGCAGATCCCAGTTCCGATGGCCAGTTCCCTTTGCATTGCCACCCTCACATGTCATTAAACATGATGCAGATTTCTATATTCCCATCATTGGTATAACTTCACAACAGCTGGACCATTTGGGCTGAAAATTTGCATAACTATAGTTCCCTATTTTTCATAATTTCCGTGTAAATTTTGTTGTATGTTTTAATTATGGATCCTTCATAAACATTGTCTTTTCCCTGAGTCCAGACTTTTGATGTTGCTATTCCCGTTATTGGATATCTCATTAATGTGTGATTCTTTTATTATGAAAATTTGGGTGAATTAAGATTAGATCCCTTCCTTTCTAATGGGCTATCAAGCTTGTCTCGGTCGTTACTGGTTGTTCTTCACACTTGCTTTTTAAACGTTGTCCTCGTTTTTTGGGAGTTTCAGTCATATCTCCGTCGTTTATGGGTAGTTTTCCCTGTAATTACTTTCATTGGGTCCGTTTGGGGGACATCTACATTTCCTATTATAAACACGACTTTGAATTTTGCATTAGTTCCTGAGGAATCCTTGTTCCGTGGTACTTCCATCCTCGGCTACATGTGCAGACGTGGGAAAGTAGTTTCCATGGAGGTTCTCTGGCTGTTTTTATAGTCAAATCTTGGTCGATTGTCCTAATTCTTGGTTTAATATTTGCTATAAATTCCCCCGAGAATTCCGTCTCATTGATGCTAAGCTTGAAGTATTTTTGCTAATTTTCTTTCTCCCATTTTATCGTATGTAGTCATAATGTCAGGGACGGTACAGGAGAGGTGGGGGTAGCAGCATAGCCTCCAGCACTAGCAGCCCAGGTGGCAGTGGAGTGGCAGGAATGTATAGCGAATGGCCCTCACTTGGGCTCACATCCCTGTCCGGCTTCTTAGGCTGAAGCAGTAGTGATTGTTATTAGGATGAAAGACTAAGCTAAACTAATGTAAGACACTTGCCTGAAGCAGTAGTGAGAAGAAGGCTGCTTCTTCGGTTCTGCTTCGGCTCGGTTTATATACAGGTGGGAACGGGTCATGTGGGGGGTGCCACATCAGCCTGGGTGGAGCCGGGTTATCGTGGATGGCTCCACAGGCGGTCCCAGGTGTCAGAGGGGGGAAGTACAAGTAAAGATGTGCAGCGTATCTGGTGGCACAGTATCCATGTGGGTGTCAAGGACAGCTCCAAAAGCGGCAAGGTCCCAGCATGAGGGACTCGATGGGACAGGCGTCAGCTATGCGTAGCGGCAGTCCCGTCGCGGGGTGAGCGTCCCTGACCACTTAGGCTGAAGTGGGAAGTTGAGTTATCATTAAAAGGGAAAAGCTATGGTACTTACCTGAAGTGGGAAGTTGAGAAGAAGGCTGCTTCTTCTGTTCCCACCCCAGGCGCTATTATATACATGCGGTCAGGGTCACGTGGAGGAGGCCACATCATCTCTGCGCACAGCCACACCTCCCCGGGTGTCTCTGCGGGAGATCCCAGAGGTGGCTGCTCAGTAGGCAGGAGTGTGCATGGTGTGTGCAGCGATCAGGGGAACGGGGTTAGGTATGTAGTGGTACATGGAGAAAAGGGAAATCGACTGTAGAATAGAAATAGAGAGAAAAGGTGAAAAGTGAGGAAGGAGGGATGGGGCTGATAGCGGGGGTCGTGGAGTAGGGCAGTACGGTGCGGGGCGCGGCGCGGGGTCAGGCAGGTGTGCCCTGACAGTGGGGTACTCGGCACCGGACATGTCCATGCTACATGGGTAAGGGGAGAGGTCGTCCATATAAAGGAAGGAAGGAAAGAAAGGAAAGAAGGAAGACAAAGGAGAAAGGGAGAGAGGGAGAAGAAGGAAAGAGGAGCAGCAGGAGGGTGCAGAGCAGCGTGCCCTGACACATAATAATTTGTAAAATCTTGTCAAAATTCATTAAAATTCAGGTCCTTCTATTTTCTCATATCTACTAATTGTATGGGGTTTTGTGATTTATCTGGCATATTTCCATAATGGGTTTCCATAGTGTGACCATTATTTCTCCTACAGCACTTCTGCTCCGTGTGCCGCATGCTCCAGGCCCGGTTCCTATCCTTCATGTGACTTCCGGGTATCCCCAGAAGTTTTTGCCATATTGGGCCACTGTGGGAAAGTGAGAAGTTAACCTTCCTCTCACTTTCTTACCCACAGTAGTCATGCTCTGAGATGGGCTGTGGACTGTAGAGAGGGGTCATGGGGACCCAGGGTCCATCCCCTGACACGGAGGCAAGGTAGGAATGGGGAGGTACTGGAGGTGCAGAGACCGGAGGTAGGAAGGAGGGTGGATAGGCAAGTTGAGATTTATCAACAACGAGCAGGCCCACCTTGTCATATCCATACAATCCTGACCTCCGCTCCGGGGCTCCCAGAAGTCTGAACTCCGACTTCCGGAGCCCTACTTCCCTTCCGCCACTTTCTCCTTGCCGACTCCCAAGAGGTTATCTGTAGGGAATGGATGTGTGGTGATGCGTGCTGTGCACGCTTTCTTTATTCATTGTTTATTACTCTTTATTTCTCGATGTAAACAATGTATATAAATTGCGGGGAAGGGTGAAACAGGTTTTCACTCTTCTCCTCCCCTGTCAAATTACAGCTCTATACTGCCTAATTCCTGACAGCTTGAGGATAGCAGGAGTCAACACCAAGGTCGGAACCTCAACTGACCTTACATTATCCCACCTCTGGCTCAGACACCACCTTCAGTCCGACTCCAGGAACATTCCGGGTCCAACCCCAACCTCGACACCTTCCAGACAAGTACGCAAAACCTATGCTCCCAACTCCGGACCTCCGCTCCAGAACCCCGTTTGCGTCTCCATCTCCGGAACCTCTGGTCTTAGCTCTGACCTCGGACTTTGACCCCACCTCCGCTTATACCCATTGTATTGGTTAGCTCATTCCATTTAATTATGTTTGCCAATATTCCGGAGTTTAACTTCCGAGTTCGGACTTTCCAGACTTACCTCGGACCTTGCAACTATTGCATTGTCCTATTCAATTCTGCTATACTCCCTCATTCCTATTTGGGCTGCTGCTTCCTTTCTATTCAGTCAGCTAGCCATTCCCCACTCCCAACCTCCTTCCTTCCTCCTTGGGCCTTGGCCTTCACTCCTCCTTTGGGAAACACCATTGAGTCAAACCCTTGACCCTCGGTGTTGTTCCTCTTTCCATCTCCCTTTGTCTCCTTTTGTCCTACCCTTGTTCCTTTTGATTCCGGACCCCTCCTTATATACAATGTACATAGTAACTTGTAACCTCAGTCCAAAATCGACATGAATTCCCCCAAGAGACTTTCCCTCTGCTAGATCCAAAATTAGGGACCCCTAGGACAACCAGCAATGGCACAGCGCTCCGCCTGAGTCGCTGAGGCCGAGGTCCTTCCATGCTAAGTCTCCGATTCCACTCCGGAGTCGTCCGAATCCGCTAGTTCTAACACATCTCCTTTGAACAAGGGGTCCAAGGAGGTGGTGGTATGGTGGTGGAGGTCCGGAGGTGATATGGACGTAAATAGGAGGCAGAGTGGGAGAGAGTCGAAGGAGGGGGTGTCAGGGCACGCCGCTCTGCTCCATGCCACACCTCCCATTGCTCCTCTTTCCTTCTCCTCCCCTTCCCTTCCCCCTTTGTCTTTCCTCTTTCCTTCCTCTCTCCATATGGATGACCCCCCCTCCCACCTGTGTAGCATAGACACGCCCGACACTGAGTACTCCGTGTGGGTACTGCGCCACTGGGTATGCCGCGCACCCCCATTTGTACTCCTTCCCTCTGACACTCAGGATCACCTGCAGAGCCATCCGCAATAGCCCAGCTCTACCTAGGCTAATGTAGCACCCCACACGTGACCCGTTCCTGCCTGTATATAAACCGAGCCGAAGCAGAACCAAAGAAGTAGCCTTCTTCTCACTACTGCTTCAGGCAAGTACCTTACTCTAGCTTAGTTTAGCCTTTCATCCTAATGACAATCACTACTGCTTCAGCCTAAGAAGCTACCTAGGGACATAAGCCCAGAGAAGGGCTGCCCACCATACGGTCTCACCGCCCCACCGCCATCCAGGCCACTAGCGCCAAGCTTTACGCCGCTACCTCCGCCTCTCTCGAGCTGTCCCTGACAGGAGGTAGTCTTAGGGCCGTTGGCATCAACCGGAGGCAGCAGAGAGAGATTGGGAGGGTGTCAGGGACAGCTCCGAAAGTGGCAAGGTCCCGGTGTGTGGGACTCGGTGGGACGAATACTGGCTATGTGTAGTGGCGATCCTGTCACGGGGTGAGCGTCCCCAACCACTGAAGTGGGAAGTTGAGAAGAAGGCTGCTTCTTCTGTTCCCACCCAGGTGCTATTATATACATGTGGCTAGGGTCACATGGAGGAAGCCACATCATCTCCACACACAGCCACACCTCCCTGGGTGTCTCTGCAGGAGATCCCGGAGGTGGCTGCTCAGTAGGCAGGAGTGTGTGTGGTGAAGAAATTCAACACTGCTAGCGCTATAGACTTATGTCATGAATTCAACTGAGGTAAACCAGGTGACTGGACAAATGACATAAAATGGACAAGCCTGGTATCGAACCCAGGACTCTAGCATGCATCCATACACTACTCGCCCGTTATGCCAGGGAGGTTACTCCATCCCTGATGGTTATTCCAACATGTGGTGTGTGCGGCGATCAGGGGGGGCGGGGTTAGGTATGTAGTGGTACATGGAGAAAGGGAAATCGACCATAGAATAGAAATAGAGAGAAAGGGGGAAAATGGGAATGGGGAGATGGGGAGTGATAGTGGGGGAAGCGGAGTAGTGCAGTACGGCGCAGGGTGCGGCACGGGGTCAGGCAGGTGTGCCCTGACAGAGGGCTGGTGGAGGTCATAGGAGTCATATAGGAATAGGGCGGCAGGAGGCGGAAGATCCGGGATATGACAATACTATTACAAGGTCAAATTTTGAAGTTCAACTGCATGAAGAAATTGTGTATCTACATATACTAAAAGCTTACGATCGAAGCGCTCCGATTGGTTGCCTCGACTTTCTCGCTCTCTCATTTGCGCTTCTACGCTTGCTCATTGGCCGGACTTATCACGGACATTGACGGTTTTTTGTCGGAAGCAATTCGCGCGCGTCAACCGTTACCCGGAGTTACGCGGTGTTCCCAGCTGTGCAATGCGCTTCATTCTGTGCGCGGAGTCCTAATCTCTCGCTGTCTTTCCACAGCGGTTTTCGATTGACACACCTGTCCCTGCCCTCCACTCTCACTTGCAACATGTTCATCCGGATTGGATCCCACGACACTCCCAGGTGCTCACACATTGTGCGCTCTGCACGGACGAGCATTGCATTCTGCATTGACAGCCCCGGTTCTCTTTCCCCACCGATCCAGCACGTTCCAACCCAAGTTACATCCTCATCTCATTCCACTTACTCAGCAGTCATTCATTTGCACACAAAACCTCGGTGGACGTCTTTGCTTTCGCTCAACTCTCTCCTCATGGCCCTCAACCTCAAGTGATAATTTGAACAGAATATGCAGGCTCAAGCAAAGACTGGAGGGTGTGTATGGTGTGCCTAAGAGATGTTTCGGAGCCACCTGGCCCAGAGTAGACTAAGACGTTCATTTATCTAACTTGCGCGGGTCCAGCCGGACGACTCTCTGCTCAAGCTCTCGCTCTTTAAGGTTTTAACCTTAACCCCAAGTTGGGTCGGTTCCGACGCGGTCCTCTCATTGGCTCCCATTTCGCCCTCATGTCCGGATTGGGATTGACGTCCCGACATCAATTTCAGTGCTCATTTGACATCCATTCGCACTTTGGCTGCGTTTTCTTAACGCCTAATTGTTTGACACGTAACCTAATGTCCATTCTATACACATGCTGGCTTTAGCTACCTCATGCTCATTATACTCGGTAGCAGTAATGCAGGTGACTTTCGGCATCCACTCCCTTCGCGAGTCTCACCGCGTTGTTTGACTACCTTGTGGCTCTTCGCTCACATGTACAGAGCGATTAAACCACAGCACACTCAGTCACTGCATGATATGCCGCTTACAGCACAGGAATTCACCGAACCATCACAGCCAACTGTACACAGTGCTGTCGAGAGCATGAGGTCGGAATTATGGTATGATGCTAACGTCTTGTTCACATGCCAGAGGAAGCGAGGGGGAGCCCGAGGGTTCCCATGCCTTGGATGGTTTCCAGATCATTTCCGCCGTCGGATAACCATGCATCATACTTAAAATCCTCGTCAAACAGATGAACTTTGAACCCACACATGGGGCCAAACCAACAAACGAAGGTCACTAAGGGCGGGTTGTCAATGGCTAGGTATAGGGCAAAAGGTGAGATTCGGCAGTACAAGTGCAGCGACCAAAATCAACAACGCGCCAAAGACACCTTCACACGATAACGGATGTGCGAGAAGGTAGCCGGATCGAACATACAAGTTAACCGTTTCCGAATACTCAGAATTAGCCAGTTCATAAGAAAAATGACAATGTCGCGGCGGCCGGGTCTTGTAAGAGCATGATTGGATTGCTCACAAAATAGAGGTGACAACGATTGATGCGAGGATCCGCAGGTCTTTGCCATCCACAGATCGATTTCGCGATCGACGCCGCCCGTCGTGCCAAAGATCGAACCCGTGACGTGGCCACGGGAACGGTATAAATTCGTTAACTTCGGCACCGGTCGATAAGCAAAGCCGTTGAACGGTAGAACGATGTCAACCATTGCCGGAGTGTCGAAGTGTTACAAGCTACGGCACCGAGGGGGATGGAGAAAGGAGTCAGGCTTTGTCCTATACCATAACGGATTATAACCTTGGAGTGTCATCAAGCACAGCAGAACGGGTGGGGAATAATATTCAGTTTGTTGGCAAGTGACGAACATTTCAGGTCTTCCCTGACCGATACGTTGCTCTGCAACAGGCAGTAGAAGGCGTCCCTTGGAGATTGCAAATTATATGGTTTCAGGGTAAGCTGTGAGAAGCTAGGCAGTCTT